>NC_064620.1:182468636-182771666 GCF_023898315.1 Schistocerca nitens | reverse complement strand
TTAGATTTATTTCAATTGTTTAACTTGTCTATAGTCAATCAGGTCCTATCAGTGAACGAGACTGTGCCTTCAGACAGTGTTTCTCGTCTGTGTGAAGAATTTGCAGACATTTTTGCACCGGGCCTTGGTTGCGCTAGGAACTATGAAGCACATTTGGAACTGAAAGTTAACGCGCAACCGAAATTTTTCCGAGCGCGCCATGTTCCCCACGCACTGCGTTCTGAGGTCGCCAACCGCTACGATATCTTGTATCGGTCCACTGCTCAGCACGGAAACGCTGATGTGTTGTCCCGTTTGCCTGTTGCTGAGGATAAAGCATTCGATTCTTTCGAACTTGCTTGCATGTTCATTGATTCGGAAACCGATGATGTGGTCGACTCGTTTCCGGTTGATTTTCGTCGTGTAGCTACAGCCACAGCTGCTGACCCTGTCCTTGCTACCGTTCTGCGTTTTGTTGCTACGCAATGGCCCTTGTCAAAGTCACGGATCGAGGATCCGTTGGTTCGCCGATTTTTTGCTCACAAGGAGAGACTTTTTGTACGACGTGGTGTTTTGTTGTTGCGTTCTGATAACGATCAGTCCAGAGTGGTGGTCCCACGTTCGTTACAGTCCTCTGTCTTACGGCTCCTTCACCAAGGACATTGGGGTATAGTGCGCACGAAACAACTTGCTCGTCAGCACTGTACTTGGTTCGGAATCGATGCTGCGATTACGAATCTGTGCTCTTCTTGCATGGCGTGTGCCGAACAACAATCCGCACCGCTGCGGAAATTCTTTGCATGGCCACAAGCCGCTTCCCCTTGGCAGCGCTTGCACAGATTTTTCCGGTCCATTCTGGAATGCTCGATGGTTGGTTGTGGTCGATTCTTTCAGTAATTTTCCTTTTGTTGTCCGGATGTCTTCCACGACGTCTTCTGCCACCATCCAAGCGTTATCCGCTATTTTTTGCAGTGAAGGTCTTCCACAGACTATTGTTTCCGACAATGGCCCACAATTTATGTCCGCAGAATTTCAGTCAATCTGCAAGGCCAATGGTATTCAACATCTGACATCCGCGCCGTTTTCGCCTCAGTGAAACGGTGCCGCTGAACGATTGGTCTGGACTTTCAAGTCACAGATGTTGAAGTTAAAAGAGTCGCATTCTCGGGAGGACGCGTTATTGCTCTTTTTGTCCTCGTATCGCTCTCAGCCCCGCGATGGTCGCTCGCCGGCTGAGTTGCTCCACGGTCGTCCTCATCGAACCTTGATGTCTTTGCTGCATCCGCCGCATCAGGTTCCTGTGCCGCGGCAGACTCCTGCTTTTGCTCCTGGCGACGTTGTCTTCTATCTCAACTATCGAGGTTAACGACGTTGGCTCCCAGGGCGCATTCTTCGCTGCCTCGGCCGCGCGATGTATTTGGTTTTGGGGGCCTCTGGTGAGGTGCGTCGGCATCTCAATCAGCTGCGCCTCTGTCGTCGCCCGGGTTCTGCCGCTCCCCGTCTGCTTTCAGCGACGGTACCGTCCGGTCAGCGCCCTGGGGACCCATCTTCTGGCTCGCCTCATCCCCAGGTGTTACCGACGATGCCTTCCATTTTGCCCCATGGCGACGCGCCGCTGCCGCTGCCGCCGCCGCCGCCGCCTGTTCTCCCGCCGGCGCCGCCCGCAGTGGACGCTTCGCTGCAGCCGCCCAGCGCCTCCCTGGGTCACGCGCCACCGATCGCTTCCCGTGACCAGCTGTCCTCCGCCATGGAACTCCTGTCCGCTCCGGACCAGTTGTCATCGCGCGTCGGATCCCCCGACGCAATGGAGGTCGACCATTCGGCCCCTACTGTCTCATTACGGGCGCATACACCGCATGTTGACGTGCACCCTGGACTAGGTTTTCAGGCGTTTCCTAGCTCCCCTCGGACCGAATGGCCGGGTGCGGGTGGCACAGCCTCGCCTGTTGTTAGGCTCCCCACCTCATCGCATACGTCAACATGGGGTCCTCCCCACGGCGGGCGGAAGCCTTATCACACGACCGTTCGCCGATTTGCGGGGGAGGAATGTGGTGTCACCGCCAGACACCACACTTGCTAGGTGGTAGCTTAAATCGGCCGCGGTTCATTAGTACATGTCGGACCCGCGTGTCGCCACTGTCAGGATCGCAGACACAGCGCCACCACAAGGCAGGTCTCGAGAGACGTACTAGCACTCGCCCCAGTTGTACGACGACTTTGCTAGCGACTACACTGACGAAGCCTTTCTCTCATTTGCCGAGAGACAGTTAGAATAGCCTTCAGCTAAGTCCATGGCTACGACCTAGCAAGGCGCCATTAGTTACTTCATGAATCTAAAGAGTCTCACTTGTATCATCAAGAATGCTGTATACCAAAGGACGATATAAAAGTTCAGTGTTCTAGTAGCTACGTTCTTTTCTTTATCACATTCATCACGTATCCTGTTCCAGACTTCGCGCCAGTCGGCGTGTGTGTACGTGTGCCCTTTCGGCTACCCGTCTCTGTGGACTGGCTGCCTTGTCAGTCCACTACAATATCTATGACGCTATACATCTGAAACAATGAATATTCTACTTACTGAATGAGGTTTTCACTCTTCAGCAGAGTGTGCGCTGATATGAAACTTCCTGGCAGATTAAAACTATGTGCCGGACCGAGACTCGAACTGGGGACCTTTGCCTTTCGTCTCTTTTTCAT
This sequence comes from Schistocerca nitens, assembly GCF_023898315.1. Classification (NCBI taxonomy): domain Eukaryota; kingdom Metazoa; phylum Arthropoda; class Insecta; order Orthoptera; family Acrididae; genus Schistocerca; species Schistocerca nitens. Next base: position 182,768,990 of record NC_064620.1, on the reverse strand, counting down.
TTGAGTGCCCTTACATTAAAATTTACTGACGATAACCTTTTTAAAATAAGAAAAGTCTCTTCGTTCGTTGTCGGGTTGTCGCGATCAGTTCACCATGAAGCAATCCGTACTGTTAGTTTAGACATACGGCAAGTATACCTGTAACTTATGTGGATTATCTTAAGGGTTGAACATATATCGTTAGTAGTTTGAGTACACGACTTCGTGATTGTGTGTGTTTTTTTTTTTATTTTGACCAACGTCAATGATATGAATAACATGACTGGTATCCGCTCTAAAATTTCGGCTGCATCTCTTAATAGTCTGCCTAACCAAGAATCCCCGAGTCACGTATAGTAGCAACCAACAAGAGTCAACATTACCTGATCAAGAACCGACGCCTTTCCCATCACTGCAAAGGGCTAAACTACTTGGACCGAAGATACCGGGTTAGTAAAATTTACAGGACTAGGGTATCTTTCCGAATGGTTATGATCCAACTCCGACCACTTCGTCGACTGGAGTCCTACTTAAAAATGAGGTCAGTACCGTGGAAACAGTGGTAACTTTCGCGGGGGAAGTGTGCCTTATAAATTACCATTGTAGGTCACAGTCCATCTCTTCTTATTACTGATTTTCTGCTTTGCCCCTGTCGTAAGTGAAGTATATGCTCTGGCAAGCCAGTGTTAATTGGTCCCCTGGTTTGGTCAACATCAACATCTAGCGTTCACATCCTAGTTTGTAAACGCTTGCAGTGAAAAACTATTTGAGAATTACTTCGAAGGCCTCAAAGATCTGGGACATGCGGCCACTCTTTAATATTGCCGCGTTTTACTTGCAGCACAGCACATGTCCTAAGTGGTCAAACCAGCCTTTGTGGCCGAGCGGTTCTAGGCGCTTCAGTCCGGAACCGCGCTGCTACTGCAGTCGCAGGTTCGAATCCAGCCTCGGGCATGGATGTGTGTGATGTTCTTAGGTTAGTTAGGCTTAAGTAGTTTCTAAGTATAGGGGACTGACCACCTCAGATGTTAAATCCCATAGTGCTTAGAGCCATTTGAAGCATTTTTAAGTGGTCACGTAATGTAAATAAGAATATTTCACAAATCGCTGTGTGCTTCAATTGCTCTATCGATTCGCATGGAATGTCTTCCGTAGCACATTAATTGATTTTGGTGATTACCATCATCGCGTATATCCTACACTAGAGCTACAGCACTGTTGACACAGTTTTTTATGCCAGATAGCAGCTACACTGTGCTGGCAAATGTCTGTTGGTGCTCGTCAGTTTTCTCTGTACCCCCACCCGAAATTTCCTCTAGGTTTCCATCTGCTTCACCCAAGGAGGAATCGAATAGTTATTTCTCGTGAACTGCAGGTTGTTAAACTATTGATGCGTAATCTGCTTCCCATTGCGCCCATATAAAGAACGTGTTGCCTACATACCGCAACCAACACTGTGCGCCATGGTTCGAGACGCAACTGCTTTTCCTTAGCTTTCTATGAATCCATCAGCTGCCACAGTAGGAAGATATGTGCCCACTACATATGCTCGTAGAATGTGCCAGTTGTAATATGATTATGTAAGATGCAATTGCATCATCTCATAAGCCTCTGATGGTATTCGTTCATATAAGACGTTAATGGTCGCAGCTCTATGTGCCTTAATAAATAAGATGACATAGGTGTCCTTCACACAGCCTGTAAGTTTACTTTCGATTCCGTACGATCTTTTGTAATATGTGGGCTCCTTGATATATGATTGCTTCTGGACAATGTACGGCTAGCTTGTCGGCCAGATCTTTCTGCCGATACTAATTAACTGAACGTCCCAGAAGCAGAAACAGGGAGAGTAACTTGTCAGCAAAGTTGTCTCATCATGCGGTTGACCCAATTATAGTGTAAGCTAAGGAAACTTGCAAGCATATGCGCAGTGTATCGGCACACAGTTTGATATTTGGTGAGACCTGCTGGCTTTCCAATCTTTTTTTTTTTTTTTTTTCCAGTTTCACTACCTTCACGAGGTAGACTCCCTTTGTTTGCGTGTTACATGGGAATTTTTGCCGTAATTGCTCTACAATACTTCAAAATGCTCATTCGCAAAGTTTTCTCGTTAGTATGGATCACTTATTACCTCGCCTGGTTGCTTCATACTTTGCTTTCACTCTCCTTTCATCACGTTTGTGATTCACCCGACTGCTTTGCTTCTGTTATTTTTCGTAGAATTAACTTAGTTAATGTTCAGGGAGGACTTTCTTCTGATAAGTAGTCTTATCCATTTACCGTTGGGAAAAGAAATTATAGATTTGGGTGATTTTGAAAATTAATTTTCAAAGTTCACTTTAAATCATTTTCAGCAGTTCAGATTTTGCCATTTAATTTGGTTTCTTTCTACAGCTTACTTCATATCTCATTTGTAAGCGCTCTTGAAAAACCTTGCATTTTGTCTTGTGAAAATTTTGTTTGTTGGTCTGCAGTTTTGTGATGTTTTCCATTCTTGATTTTACTGTCATTATTTGACAGAAATGATCCGAGAGTCCGAGAAATTTTACGGCCAGGTCACAGCCTTTCCTGTCCCTAATATTCTGACCACATGGTCAGTTACTGATGCTCTTGTAGTTGACAGTACGGTTCACAGTCAATGTGCCCCTCATGTCTGTTCTTTCAGTCGTGTCAGTAATATTTTACGACCCTTGGTAACATGCGACATTTCGGCCACGAGGAGTGAACGGCTATTTCGTGTAGGGTGGGGATGGCAGCAGTGAGTGGGATGCTACAGGCTTGCACCAAGAAGCGACCGCGACAGTCTAACGTTTACAGGGGTGTATCAACGCCTCCGAGAAACTGGGAGCTTTACACATGCTGCGGAAATGAGTAGGCCTGTGTAAATTATACCTGAGGCAGAAGATGTGTTGATGGAAACAGTCGAACACTGTCCAGGAATTTCGAAAGGGAGATCTGCCACACAAATTTCTGGAATGAGCCGCAGTAGTGTTTTGAAAATAGTGCGTCGCAATGCAAGGTCCCCGTATCAATTTCAGCGAGGCCAGGGGCTTAATGAGGCGGACAGTGCTCCTAGAATAAGGTTCCGTCGGTGGACATAACAAGCTGTAGGCAACCGTATGTTTGACAACTTACAGATGTAATGGGGTTCAATCACGATGGCATCACTTTCGGGGACATCTAGGCTCCAGTCCAGAAACTGCGCAATGTTCTTCAAATCAGTGACGTTTCTTGTTGAATGTGTGGTTAGCGGTACTGACTAGATGATCGTCTTACTGTGTCGTACACGTTTCCAATTACCTTGGTTTCTGCGGTATCATCTTGCAGGATTCCTTGAGGGTGTCCCTTAGAGCAACACCAGAGGATGCATTGCACACATGACGTAGCACCGTCACATTTTGTTCTCATGATGAGGCTACATCTAACGCTCCGATATGGCAAAAGATGAGTTGGGTGAGGAGAAACTCTACCGTAGCCTATAAGATCAACCCCACTGATGTGTATGCTTGGGGCCAACTCGAAAGGTGTCGTGTACACGACTCCTGTTGACAAGTTTGAAGAATTGGAGCAGAGACTGGGCAGTGCTCTTCAAGAATTTCGAAATGATCCAAGCGTGTCTGAGAGGATTCCAAACTCATTGCAGCGAAGCGTACAGGCCTGCTTCCGGATACAGGAACGACAACTTCGAACACTTTCTTTAACTATGAGTACTGTCACGTAACTTGTCTTGTTTACTCAAAAATTTGGGGTTTTAATGAAGTAACTCCAGTAACTTTCCCTAATATTGTACATTATTATTTTCTTTCCTAAATGGAAAGAAGTTTAGCCAGAATCAAATTAGTGGTCGCTGGTAAACACAAAGAGAAAATCACCCTTCCCCGTTGGTGGATCTATGTTTACTGAGACTTGTTTGCTTCAGTATCCTGTACTTTCAATTGTATATCATTAATTATGACTCAGTTTGTACATGGAAATGCCCTTCTATAGTAAGACTGGTACAAGCCGCGAGGAGAGGGCTGTAAAACCGCTGAAATATTATTTTACTACCACAGAATTTAGGTACTTCATGTGGTGACGCGGTTTTTCATCCACAAGGATTTTTAAGAAATGGGTCCCTGTCGGCAGAGATTACATATTTGTATCCTATGACTCCTACGTAAAGTAACTTGTAATATGTATGACACCATTTTACATGCAGGCTGAGTCTCCCAAAACGATATACTCTCTAAATAACAAAGGAGAAAATCTACTACATTTTTTTTTATGTTCGTGAGTGTAACAGATCTAACAGACATTCACTACCACCGAATTAAATACCATCGATTCACTGTAATTATTATCATAGAAATAAATGAGAGACAATGTCGTTTTAGAAATTGGAACAGCTTCCTTGGGAGACATGATAGAAAATTTCGCCATACAGAGTACTGAAGACATACACATACAAAATTGAAACGAACATCTGATTAAGAAACTTACCGAGTTCTACTGTCCCGTTTCCTTAAGTAAGATAACGATAAAATGGCTATAATATTCATGGAAACGCTAGTGATACAGATAATATAAACAAAAGTCAACAGAAATATTAAAAGACTCGAACAGAAACGGTTATAAGTGTAAAGAAGGTAAGACATTTCCGCTTTTGAGCTTTAAGTAAAATTGTTTTATAGGCGAAATGCGAACTTTGAATTTATTATTGAATCTAGAGATTAAACTAGTTTCAGTATTTTTTTGGGACATAGTATTCTAGGTACGAGAATTATTTACGTCTGATAATAACACAGAGAAGATTAATGTACTTCTATATGTGCCTGACTATTAGGACATTAACTTTTAAGTGCTTGGCAAAGGGCTCATACTACCACTTTCAGACAATTTCTCGACCGCTCCACTCTCGAATGGCACGTGTACAGCAAGATCCTCGAACACGGGTTCTGGTTACTCTATTACGATTGTCATTTCTGCCTATGCAGGGGGGAGTTAAGTAAATATTTTGGCATTCGAAGGGCGAAATTGAGGACTGAAATATCTTATAAAGGTTTCACTGCAGCGAAAAACGTCTTTGTTTTAAAGACTGGCATCCCAAATCCCTTGTCTAGTTCCTGATAAAAAATGGCTCTAAGCACTATGGGACATAACATCTGAGTTCATCAGTCCCCTAGACTTAGAACTACTTAAACCTAACTAACCTAAGGACATCACACGCACCTGCGACCGTTGCTGCAGAAAACTGTGCTAATTTTTGTATTGCATGGCTGAAATGAACTAAACGTTGCCTGATAATAAACACTGACCTGTGTGCTGTTTTGATACATAATCGGAAGCCTGATGAAACCTCTTTGCCCGCAGCTAATCAACAGTCTCTTTCGCGTCCAGTCACGGGACACGAACTGTCTCTGTCGCGCCGACTTAACGGCGACCCGAATGAGGTGGCGCACAATCTCTGACCATCAGTAGCTGGAGGATGGCCATCCAACAGCAACTGCTTACATTTATGTGGGACACTGACGCTCTAAGTAATTGCTGAACTTAATATCACTTTGAGTGAGAGTCTTTGTTTATTACCTCTCAATTTTCATGACTGAGAAAGACACCGAGGTGAAAAATTCATGGGGTAGCGATATCCGATGGTGGTAATTTAGCATACACAAGATATAAAAGGGCAGTGTATTAATGGAGTTGCAATTTGGACTCAGGTGATTAATGTGAAAATGTTTTCGGGGTGATTATGGCACTTTCCTGTAGTGACAATACAAAAGAAAATAAAGGCACAACGGCCCAAAATTCCCCAAAATAGAATTTTCTTGAAAATGCAATATATGGGACCGATATCGGATAAAATAGATAGACTATTTGAAGAATCAGACATTACGATAGCCTTTTCCTCGAACACTCTAGCAAATAACCGTAGACATAGCATAGGAGATTTTAAAAACAAAATCTTCTCTATATCGGGCGTCTACAAACTAACTTGCAAAGATTGTAAAAAAATCTACATTGGACAGACAGGGAGAAATTTTAAAACTAGGTTCAAAGACCATACCACGGGAATAGCACGCAATAAATCACTATTTGGACAACACATAGAAGCCGAGAAACACACAGAAATTAATATAGAAGATAATCTAAGAGTATTGCATGTGGCCCAGAAGAGACCCATGATGGACATCTTGGAAAATGTAGAGATCTTCCTTCACAATAAAAAAGGGCCCAACGGCAATTCGTAATGAGAAAATAGTGAACTGTGATAATAATTATTTAGAATATTATAACTTTTCAGCGTAAATTGCGCTGAAGATGACACCATCGCGGGTTGAAACCGGTTGGCGGCAAAATAAATAATGCGACTGGGACTGTCATTTCGAATAATTGATTAAAAGGGAATTAACAGACTTTCAACGCTTAGTGGCAGTTGGAGTTAGGCGCGTGGGACATCCCATTTCGGATCGTAAAGGAATTCAGTACTCCGAGAGCAACAGTGTCAAGAGTGTGACGAGAGTACCACATTTCAGGTATTATCTCCCACTATGGATAACGCTGCGGTCAAAGGCGCTCTCGTAACGACCGAGTGCAGCGGCGTTTGCGCAAGGTTGACAGTGCTAACAGACAAGAACACTGCGTGAAGTAACTGCAGTAATCAATATGTGACGTACAACGAGCATATCCGTTGGAAAAGTGTGGCGAAATCTGGCGTCAATGGGTCATTGAAGCATACTACCGACGCGAGCGCCTTTGCTAGCAGCACGACATCGAAATGCAGTGCGTCCCCTGGTCTCGTGACCATACCGGTTGGACCCTAGACGACTGGAAAACAGTAGCCTCGTCAGATGAATACTGATTCCAGTTGGTAAGAGCTGATGGTAGGGATCGAGTGTGGCATGAGTCCCACAAAGCGATGAACCCAATTTTTTAACAAGCACTGAGCAAGCTGGTGGTAACTTCACAATGGTGTGGTCTGTGTTCACACGGAACGGATGGGACCAATGGTTGAACTTAATCGATTATTGACAGGAACTGGTTATTATTAGCTACTTGGAAACCCGTTGCAGCCATTCAGGGGTTCCAGTTCTCAAAAAACGGTGGAAATATTATGGATGACAATGTGCCACGTCACCTGCCCACAATTGCTATGGACAATTCGATACAATGGTTTGGTCACCCATATCACACAACATGAGTACCATGGAATATTTATGGGACATAATCGAGAGTTCAGTTCGTGCATATAATCCTGTATGGACCACGCTTTCGCTACTATGGACGGTTATAGAGGCAGCATGGCTCAATTCATATGTAGGGATACTTTCAACGACTTGAGTCCATGCTACGTCGAGTTGCTGCTGCATTACGCGGGAAAAAGGAGGTCAAACACGATATTGAGATGTATTCCAAGACAATTCAGTAAACCTCGCTCAGGTTTGGAGGAAGACGCCCTGTGTATTGCGTCTGCTGTTTGCTATTTACATAAATCACGACCAAAGTGGAATGGCTTAGCCGAATTAACTTCTTTGGTGAACCCGTCAATATTTAGGCTGTAGAAGATGAGATTCGGAGTGATTCGCTGTGTCATAGGCCTGTTTATATTGTATTTTAGGCTTGAGTTTACCCCAGTGCTATTTAAAGGGAGTTTACCAGTCGCTCTAAGTTACACTGGTAATTTTTTTTTGGTCGAATGGTAGTTTCTGTCTGTTGGCTTTGAGCCCTGTTGACAATTAATGAATATTATAACAGTCACTTCTGAAATCTCTTGTATAGTCAACACAAGCCCAAATTCAATTTTCCACCCTTAGTAGAAGCTTTGTAGTCGTTCTCATCCAGATTTTACTTGTATACTCTTTTATGGAAGTAGTCTCTGTAATCTCAACTTAAAATCATGTCATGCACATTGTTAAAGGTTTTGATCTGTTCATGTTACAGGTATTCCTGTCTGTCAAGTTCGAGACGGCTTTGTAATTTATCGCTTTTATCTGAGTTAATTGTAGAACGCGTTGTTGCAGCCACCTGTGTGCTTTTCTTTAAATTTTATTTGTGCTCCTTTCATTGTTATCCATTTGTTTCACAGCGTTTTCAGGTTTCCGTACATCAGTCGTTAAAACAAAACCTTAAAGGATCTCTTTGTTGTCCGACTGTCTGTCTATCGGACTGTTCAAAACTCTTTTTCTCTGGAACTGGTAGACACACCAAATTGAAATCTACACTTGTTACAGCCTACAATCGCATGGTACTGTAAAACAGTGAAGCTTGTAATCAATTCATACAAAAGACAAAACATTCTGTGTCACGTATTCTGATACTATCAAACTCAGTCATCAAAACCCACAGGGTACTTTCGGTTGACTGTCACAAAATCTTCCATGAAGCAAAGTATCATCCGAAAAATTGTTGATGAGTAATTTCGTCACACAAAAAACTCTCTCTTGTCATTTATTTTCAGACTGTCTGTTCGTCGGTCTGTTGAGATCCCTTTTTTCTCAGGAACGGATAGACGTATCAAGTTGAAATTTATGTCACATTATAACGTCTATGGTCCTTTTGCGGTATCATAAGTCAATGCAATTCAAAGATACAGTCATTTATGTAACTTTTTCGATACTCTAAAATTGAACTTTGTGGAACAACCCATTTGAAATTCTGAGCCAATAAAATCACAAATATATTGATATCTGCAAACTTACTGATCAAATCGATCATCCTACTGACATAGAATCATGTAATTTGGCAAGAAGTAAAGTTTCACAATATAACCAGAGGCAAATATCCGAAAATGTTAATTTGTAATTATATCACACAGCAATTTTTTTTCGTTTGTTATTAGACCGTCCGTTTGTTAATACTTATTTTTCCTCGATAATGTGTACAAGTATTAAGTTGAAACTTCCGTCACATATTCTGATACTCGCAGACTCACTCATCAAAACTCATATGGTACTTCCCGCTGGCCTAGAATCAGAAAATTCGACAAAAAGTAACGTTTCACAGTACAAGTAAAGGGAAACATTCGAATCTGTTAATTTGTAATTTTACCGCACGAAGAAAATTTTTTTCTCGTTTGTGACCCGACTGTCTGTTTGCCTTGGGTGTTCTTTTCGGGAACTGATAAACATATCAAGATAAAATTTAAGTCACATACTTAGATCTATAGTGCTTTGGTGGTGCTTAAATGTTAAGCTTCTAAGACAATGTAATCAAAATGTACGGCCCTTTATGTCATACATTGTGATACTAGAGAACTCACTCATTAAAACCGGAACGGTATTTCCCATTGGCGTACAAACATGAAATTTGCTAATAAGAAATGTTTTACAGTACGAGTAAAGGAAAAATTAAAAAAAAATTTACTTTGTAAATGTGTACACGAATAAAATATTTCTTTTGTTATTTATTAACCGACTTCAAACTTTAGATTAAGACATCCGGCCGGTGTGGCCGAGCGGTTGTAGGCGCTTCAGACAGGAACCGCGCGACCGCTACGGTCGCAGGTTCGAATCCTGCCTTGGGCATGGGTGTGTGTGATGTCCTTAGCTTAGTTAGGTTTATGTAGTTCTAAGTTCTAGGTGACATGACCTCAGCTTTTAAGTCCCATAGTGTTCAGAGCCATTTTTTTTTTTAATTAAGACATTCTCAAAATTCTTGGAAACTCTGGAACCGGTATCTTGCCAGTATCAGTGTCGCTAACAAGTAAAAATCGTTGAAGTCCTCTATTCCAGGAATGGATGAACTGTCTATATACACAGTTAAGATCGTATGGAACCCTCAGTGCTGAACTCAGCTCTCATCTGGCTAATTTTTTTTCTTTTTGGTTGCACATTGCCTGTTTTGATATGATAATTGAATGTTTATTCCCGTTAATTATTATTGAAATACTTGCTAATTGATATGTTTTTCTCTCTGTCTTAGTTCATATTATGATTTATTTAATCTATGCTGAAACACAACTTCCCGAGTGGGGCGGAGCTCAGCGATTTGATTTGTCGAGTTAAATTTGGTTACTTTCTGATTCTAAAATTTCGTTGTTCATTTGCTTGCACTGATTTATTAAAAAAAACACCACAATTTGAAGTGACCGTTTGGAAACAAAATTGTTTCTGTTTCAAATGTTACGTTTTGTGACTCCCAGGGCGTGACTTGCTGTATTGACGTTGGTAGCAAAGAATCGTCTCACAAAAATCTCTGGCATCCCAGTCGTGGCCTCCGAACTGGCATGTTGCGATTCCCAGAACACCAAATGCTTTCAAGACCATCTGGCCGGCCCAAACGACTCCACATGTTCCCGATTGGCTAAGAGATCGAGGGCCTCACCAAAGGCAATACACACGTTACAGCAACGCCACAAAGAAAGAACTCTTGGAGTTCTAATCGATTTTCATTATTGGATGTTCTTGCTGAGTATGTCCATCTTTTTTCTGATGAAAGCTGGTTCTGCCTCAGTGCCAGTGATGACCATTTGTTGGTTACAGGGTAGGCAATTGAGGGCCTGCTAGCCGCCTGTCTGCTTGCAAGACATCGGACCTATACCGGGAGTTAGGGTCTGGGGTGCGATTTCGTATAACAGACGGAGCCCTCTCATGGTTGTCCCGCACACTTGTCTGCAAATTTGTATTTCATTCGATGCGTAGTGTTGTCGTAGATAAACAGTGTTCCCGGGGGTCTTTTCCAACAGGATAACGCTTGCCCACAATCCAATGTTGTAACCCAACATGCTCTACAGACTGTCAACATGTTGGTCTCCTATCGAGCACATAGGATGCTTCGAAATTTAGCCATTAGGTGGCAGTCTAATGACGCTAATTGATGGTGGAAGAACAAAAGTGGCGTCAACAAGTTAAAAATGTTCTTTAGTGGCATGATTGAAAGTGGCGACACTCGAGTGACGCCACAGGAATGTGTGAGTTTCCAAAGGCAACTTCAGTGACGTCACTCGATTGGCACTTAGCTACATTTGAAAACCCGCTTTATATATACAATAACCGGACGCGAGTAGTATTTTTTGCTTTGAGTGTGACAGTGAGAAACGACTTCGAAGGAATATAATAACGGCTAGTGAGATCTAATTCTAATATGGCTGCTGAAATTTCAGCAAAACTAAACTCCACACCCTCTAAATATGCTACATTAAAACCAAAGACACATCAGAGATCGCAGCGATTGGACAAGCTTGTTGCAACATAGATTATAATTTTACAATTATTATTAGAAAAGTTACAAATGTTGTGATTATGTGTATTAAGACAGTAACTAGGATACTTGTAACAAACAAACACTTACAACGCTCTTGAGAGTTCAGTAACAATTAAATGATAACCAATTATTCGCCACTTGGCATTCGTCCTTTGCTTTCTAACCAAACTTGACCTATTTGTATATGACTCATCTGAATAAGAGGGGTCGGGCACGCACTGTTTGTTTAAACTCTTACAGTGTGGCACATTAATTCAGTATGTACATTCCACTGAAGAAAACAAACCGGGTTTTGAGTGGGTTGACAATATCAAAGGAGATTAATGCGAAGTGTGGTCCCCTAGAATAATAATGTACACTAGGGGCAAAGACTCAATATTGATTATCAATCTGTTCAAATCAGACACAAATTATTCTGTATGGTAGCCACACGCAGGTCATTACATGAACTCAACATAGAAACTAGTGATCAAATGATTGATTAGCAGAGGAAACGTAGCGTTAATAGACAGTACACCATATGTCGTGGAGCTGAAAATCAAATCTTTTAAACAGCATACAAATTTTTGAAGTTCATCATGTTCACTGAAGACTTCATACGATAACAAATTCACTTTCACGGAAACGTTCTGTCACTGATAGCTCTGTCAGCAGTCCGGGTTCACAAATATTTAGAAGTACCGAAACGCTGCACATCGAAACAATTCTGAGTCTCACCCAACAGTACATGCCGCACGAATTGTTGACACCTTCTCAACCAAGACACTACGACCAAAACACCCTGAAGTCTCTGCTCTACCAGTGTCTCTAAAAATTTGATCATGTGATAAACTACTTGATTCACTGCAGAAACTTGTAACTTGAACATCATTTGTGGGATTACACATAGTTTTTGATTTATACACCTCCAACACAAATGATAGACTCTTAGGCAATTTACAATCAAAGGTTGAGTTATTTTATACGAAGATAAATGAATGGTTTCCTTCAAATATTACAAGCCACAAATAGAAACTGCGAAAAAATAGTCAACTTGAGATTATGTATACAAACAGCGCACAGGTCAGTCTTATCAGGCAACGTTTAGTTCATTTATTATGCTGCCGCGGTAGTACATTACTCATATGCAGACCCTAAGAACATCACATTATTAAATTCTCTTAAAATAAACGTAACCAACATGAGGTGGTGGGACAGATCACTCAAGATGATGCTACCAATTAGTGGACATTTAGAGGATATTTTTGTTTTGACAGTCTTTTATGAATTATTCAATAAAATCATAACAAACAGTGTATTGTTTAACAATAGTGAAACTTTGATCAGTCTAGCTGACATCAGTCCCTATACAATCATGGATCATATACATATTTTACGTGTCTACGACTTATATTAGTCTTAAAAACAATTTATATATATATATATATATATATATGTTAAAAACTATGCAAATAATGATAGAACAGCTGAGGAACGTGATTAAGGAGTAGACCGCATTGTGATGCAATTGAGTGTGGCTGGGCTGACATCTTTTTCATGCCAAATTTAATTTTTCAAAATCGAATTTCGTTAGCATGACTTCGTATCCGACACCAAGTAGGAACACCGGACGTCTTTATGTTGAGGTGTGCGCAGACGGGGGAAAGGGCCTATCTCTACCAGCGTGCCGCCAGTGACAACAACGGTATGCACCCCACGACTTCAGACAGTGTAGGATGAGCGGAACCGGAAACAATCTTTATCTGAGACAGATCTGAGTAAGCAACTTTGTCTCACTTCAGGCAATAACAACATTGGACGACGACACAAAAATCACACGAAAACATTCAGCTGAACATTATCCTAAAACTTAATCAGCAAAGCATTCAGTAAACGTTAAACCTGACAGGAACGTGCACAATGCTTCAAAATTACATTAAAAGTCGAGAAATTCAATAATTAAGTGTTTTACACGTGACCAGTTAGTAATAAAAGTTACTGAACGTTAGAGTTGTGGTTGCTTTCTAAAGTACGACCACAGTTGTTTACGCTAGAGTGCACACTTATTAACTTTAGTGAGCCCAAAGTTTTCTGTTTAGAGCAGGGACTTAATCCTTTTATAGAAAAATTTGCACTAGGCTGGCCAACAGCAACAGTAAATCCCAACATATGGCAATAGCTTCAGTGGCATCCTGCGCTCTAGACTAATTAACCACTAAAGAGTTAGAACAGTACTTGCTGCAGGACTTTTCAGTTGAGAACTCAGGAGAGCCACGGAGGAAAATGACCGACCGCGACAACGAACGCACGTCCGTTGTTCCTGACGCAGTACAATCTTCACGCAAAGGAAGCAGCACGGAGAAGTATAGCAAATGTTCATATAACACGACCAAGGAGGATTTTATTTCGCCGGCCGCGGTGGTCTCGCGGTTCTAGGCGCGCAGTCCGGAGCCGTGCGACTGCTACGGTCGCAGGTTCGAATCCTGCCTCGGGCATGGATGTGTGTGATGTCCTTAGTTTAGTTAGGTTTAAGTAGTTCTAAGTTCTAGGGGACTTATCACCACAGCAGTTGAGTCCCATAGTGCTCAGAGCCATTTGAACCATTTTTTTTAATTTTATTTCAACGGACGCATAAGACTGTACGCAAGTTGCCATCCGTTATTCCACAAAAACTGTCTAGCAAAAACAGCCAAGGAAAAAGGGAAAGGAGGAAAACTTTTGGGTGGAGCTGCGGCGTTAGTCCATAAAGCGGAAGTGCGCGTATGGCTCACCTCGCCTGTGTGGGCGTGGCCCTTGAGACTGCCCGCCCCCTCCCCCACGCTGTGCCCTGAGCTCCCTCTGCCTCGAGACACACGTCGTGCGCCGCGGATCAGCGGACAAATCCCTCCCCCGGGAGCAGCACGTCCTCCCAGAGCCTCTGGAGGCGAACTGCCCTCAGCGGCGCGTGGGGGGCGGTTCCCGCCAACAGGCGGCCTCCCGGTTGCAGGCTGGACACGAGAAATTCCTTTCTCTGAGGATCTCGTCCGCAAAACACTGTCCCACGGTAATGGTTAAATGGCAGTCTATTTCAGCACGATCAGTCAAGCACTGGCAGCGTTCAGTGCGGGCGAGTGTACTTTGTAAAATATAATACGAACTAAGAGGATTTTTTTTTAAAGCAGCATGACTGATGTTCAGTTCTTGCTGGAGCAAAATAAGTGTTCCTGATATCCCACTTATTTTTCTTTGTTCACTTAACTGTATTTCTTGTGTCCCATTTTACACACTATCGATTCCATAGCCATACAGTTTAATTACTATATTATATTTGGGTCTAGTCTGACATCGGTAAATGATTCGTATACAAGAGAGTTGTTACTTAGGGTTTGTATGTCATGATTTCTTAATCGGTTTGCTCATTCTTGCTGTGATGGGCTGCAGTGGGTATGAGGTATGGTGCCATCCAAAGAGACGTGACAACGGCTTGCGTCGAGGCTTACATCAAAGTAGCAACCCCTCCAGATGGAACGAGTAGAGTCTAATGGGGCAGCACCTATAGGCCTGACGCGATGTTACTGTCTAATTGGACGTCGCGTTACCTCGCGATGAATGTGGCGTCCTCTACTTCTGCCATGTGCCACTTCAGTGCTAACGTTAGTTTACCAAAACTTCTGCTTTGGTTGTGCGATTGCCTATGTACTGCCTATGTACCCAGGAAACTCAGAAATGATCCTCAATTCAACATTGATTTTGTTGATTCTGTGGAGATATATCGAAGTATTGAGGATCACCACGGTGTTAAATACAGCAGGAAAACGCAAGACGTAAGTGTCAGAAAAGATTGAAACGGGTAAAGCACCTGAAATTTATCTAATTACCTTCTGGAAGACGAAAAATATCTAGAGCTGAATCGAGTTACGTAATGTTGTTGGCAACATATATCTGCCTCATATTTAGTAATCTGCTGGATGTAATCTTTTATTTGATGTTTATAAACTACAGAATCTCTAGAACAGTCTACTTTCGCTAGAACTGAGTATGCATGTTCGTTGCACTACCGGATATCAGAATAGTTTCCTCAGATATTCCATCACGTTATGTACAGTATGTTGGTGAAAAATACATGCGGTTTTCGAAGGCCACATCTCCTACGTAATTGACTTTAGCTTGTGACTTTCTGTTGTTCTTTTCCTGATGGTTATACTATGTAGTACAGGATTCGCCCTTTTCAGTATTTGGCAAATTGTATTTGGGTATTTACCTCTGTAGCCGCGTGTCCTGACGCCACACAGACCAAGGTAACCTAAGGAGGAAGGTCGCCTGCGCTATCTGTCAGTTAACCGTGTAAACGTTCTTGTGTGTGTTAACGTACTTTAACTGTTTTTGTATCGTATTCGCTCATTTGCAGTTTGGGGATAAGCTCAGCATATTGCAAAACGAGTTTGGGAAACCACCTGCAAGCCACACTCGGGTTAGTCGGCGTACCAGTCCATGATCATTGACCCGCCTAATGGATTAGATTCAGTTCTGGTTCAGGACCAGTCTCTCAAGCAAGCGCGCTACGCTACGAGCAGGTCAGCTCACCATTAATGGTACAAGAGGTTTTTACATCTACAGGAAATGTCTCATTTTCCAAGGGTACTCCATTTAAATGTACAAACATTCACACTTGGTGCACTTTCAACAATTATGATCGAAATAAAACTTTTCGGTAACCTTTACGGAATATCGTTCACGTTAAATGTTCTACACCGGATGCAAGTTAAACATCCAGAAGACAGTCAAAAACTTCCCGTACTTTTGCGAGGATGGTCTGAGTAATGACATTCACAGCTGTTGCTGTGTGGTACTGCGAACCACGCACAGAAGTTCGAAGGAGAGGCAAACATTTTGCCACAACAGCCATTCCTGTAGTTCAGCTACGCAGCGCGAGATACGTTCGCCCCTTTTGCTGTAGGAGATACAGTGTAGTACTTTCGACGAAGATCATGCGATATATCTGTTACTCAATTCCAATTGTTGAAAAGGAAATGTCGAAGTGCCCTTTGTTAGTCTGTTTCGACATCTACTTGTCTACCCATGCTCTGTGCAAACCAGTATGAGGTCTATTGCACGGTATGCTTCTCATTGTACCTCTTACGAGGCCTTCTTCCTGTTCCATTCAAATACGTGATTCAGGAAGTACGAATGTTTAAATTCCTCTGTTCCAGTTGTAATTAGTGTGATATTGTCCTCGAGCTAAACTTAGGACGTTTCTGCGAGTAAGAGCAGATAAGGAGCAGTTAGCATCTCACTTAGACAGTGAATTTACATCATTTAGTTCCAGTAAGATGGACATAGAGGAATTATGGGCAAAGTTTAAAGAGATTGCAAGTCGTGCTGTAGACAGGTATGAGATTAGTAAGCGAATTAAGGACGGAAAAGACAAACTGTGGTTCAACAAAGAAGTTTGGAAAATGCTGAGGAAGTAAAGTACTCTCGGTTGAAAAGAGAATGCGCAAATGACAACAGAGGTTAGTCTGTGAAAAGATGTATGCGCGAAGACTACAGTAACTACCACCGACATACCTTAGCAAAAGATCTGGCCAAAAATCTGAGAAAATTCTGCTCCTTAAAATCGCTAACCGGGTCTAAGATCCCTTCGCTGATGAGTCTGGTGCGGCAGTAGAAGATACCGAAAGAAAGCCAAACTTTTAAATTTAGGGTTCAAGAAATCGTTCACGCCGGAGTATGGTACAAACATACCGTGGTTTCACCATCACACAGAGTCCCGTACGGACGTTATTTAGCTAAACAACTCTCCCATTGAAAAGCAACTGAAACTTTAAAACTTTAAAACAAATAAGTTGCCGGATCCAGATGGAATCTCAATTCGGTTTAAGAAACAGTTCTCAACAGGTCCTTTACTTCGCTTACGTTCATGGCGAAATTCTCGGCCAGATGAAAGTCACAAGCGATTGGAAAAAAGCGCAGGTAACTCATGTATATGAAAGGGGTAAGAGAACGGATCCGCAAAATTACAGACCAACATTGTTAACATAGGTTTGCTGCAGAATTAGATAAAATATACTGAGTTGGAATATAATAAATTTCCTTCCGGCGGGATAGCTTCTTTTCACGAATCAAGACGGTTTTACAAAGCATCGCTGGTATGAAACTCAGCTTACCCTTTTCTCACATGGTATACTGCAAACTACGGTTGAATGTCAACGAGTAAATTCCATACTTCTAGTTTTCGGAACATCTTTTCATACCGTGGCCCAAAGCAGATTTCTACAGAAGGTGGGAGTATATGGTACAGGCTATCAAATACACTCCTGGAAATGGAAAAAAGAACACATTGACACCGGTGTGTCAGACCCACCATACTTGCTCCGGACACTGCGAGAGGGCTGTACAAGCAATGATCACACGCATGGCACAGCGGACACACCAGGAACCGCGGTGTTGGCCGTCGAATGGCGCTAGCTGCGCAGCATTTGTGCACCGCCGCCGTCAGTGTCAGCCAGTTTGCCGTGGCATACGGAGCTCCATCGCAGTCTTTAACACTGGTAGCATGCCGCGACAGCGTGGACGTGAACCGTATGTGCAGTTGACGGACTTTGAGCGAGGGCGTATAGTGGGCATGCGGGAGGCCGGGTGGACGTACCGCCGAATTGCTCAACACGTGGGGCGTGAGGTCTCCACAGTACATCGATGTTGTCGCCAGTGGTCGGCGGAAGGTGCACGTGCCCGTCGACCTGGGACCGGACCGCAGCGACGCACGGATGCACGCCAAGACCGTAGGGTCCTACACAGTGCCGTAGGGGACCGCACCGCCACTTCCCAGCAAATTAGGGACACTGTTGCTCCTGGGGTATCGGCGAGGACCATTCGCAACCGTCTCCATGAAGCTGGGCTACGGTCCCGCACACCGTTAGGCCGTCTTCCGCTCACGCCCCAACATCGTGCAGCCCGCCTCCAGTGGTGTCGCGACAGGCGTGAATGGAGGGACGAATGGAGACGTGTCGTCTTCAGCGATGAGAGCCGCTTCTGCCTTGGTGCCAATGATGGTCGTATGCGTGTTTGGCGCCGTGCAGGTGAGCGCCACAATCAGGACTGCATACGACCGAGGCACACAGGGCCAACACCCGGCATCATGGTGTGGGGAGCGATCTCCTACACTGGCCGTACACCACTGGTGATCGTCGAGGGGACACTGAATAGTGCACGGTACATCCAAACCGTCATCGAACCCATCGTTCTACCATTCCTAGACGGGCAAGGGAACTTGCTGTTCCAACAGGACAATGCACGTCCGCATGTATCCCGTGCCACCCAACGTGCTCTAGAAGGTGTAAGTCAACTACCCTGGCCAGCAAGATCTCCGGATCTGTCCCCCATTGAGCATGTTTGGGACTGGATGAAGCGTCTCACGCGGTCTGCACGTCCAGCACGAACGCTGGTCCAACTGAGGCGCCAGGTGGAAATGGCATGGCAAGCCGTTCCACAGGACTACATCCAGCATCTCTACGATCGTCTCCATGGGAGAATAGCAGCCTGCATTGCTGCGAAAGGTGGATATACACTGTACTAGTGCCGACATTGTGCATGCTCTGTTGCCTGTGTCTATGTGCCTGTGGTTCTGTCAGTGTGATCATGTGATGTATCTGGCCCCAGGAATGTGTCAATAAAGTTTCCCCTTCCTGTGACAATGAATTCACGGTGTTCTTATTTCAATTTCCAGGAGTGTATATAAGTGGATACAAGACGTACTAAGTAGTACAACCCATCATATTGTCCTCTATGGCTAGTAGTCATCAGAGACAAGGATATCGTCAAGAGTGCCGTTATTTTCTATAGTCTGTATACATAAATGACTTGGCGGACAGTGTGGGCAGCAATGTGAGCTTTTTTGATGAAGTAACTGAAGCGAGATACAAGATGACTTAGACAAAATTTCTAGTTGGTATGATGAATGGCAGCTAGCTCTAAATGTACAAACATGTAGGTTAATGAGAATGAGTAGGAAAAACAAAACTTTAAGGTTCGAATACAGCATTAGCAGCGCTCACCTTGACAAAGTCTCGTCGTTTATGTATCTAGGCGTAACATTGCAAAGCGATATGAAATGGAATTAGAATGCAAGGATTGTGGTAGGTGCCGGCCGGAGTGGCCGACTGGTTCTGGGAACTACAGTGTGGAACCGCGTGACAGCTACGGTAGCAGGTTCGAGTCCTGCCTTGGACATGGATGTATGTGATGTCCTTAGGTTATTTAGGTTTAAGTAGTTCTATGTTCTAAGGGACTGATGACCTCAGAAGTTAAGTCCCATAGTGCTCAGAGCCATTTAAACCATTTGATTGTGGTAGGAAAGGCGAATGATCGACTTTGGTTTAGTGGGAGAATTCTGGGAACGTGTGGTTTATCTCTAAAGGATACCACTTATAGGACGCTAGTGCGACCTTTTCTCGAGCACTGCTGTAGGTGTTTGGGATCGGCACCAGGTCTGATTAAAGAAGGACATCGAACCGGCTCAGAGGCGGGCTGCTAGATTTCTTACCGTTAGATTTGGACAACACGTAGTTACTACGGAGATGCTTCAGAAACACAAATGAGAATCAGTGGAGGAAGGCGACGTTCTTTTCGAAGTACACTGTCAATAAAATTTGGAGAACCAGCAGTTGAAGCTAATGTAAAATGGAACCATAGATTCAGTGTTGAACTTTAGCTTTATCACTATAATAGAAAACGTATCTTATTGCGTATGTACTGTACACATCGTTTAGTATTGTCTACACATAATCTTTGTATGTGTAATCTTAATCATTCAGCCTATTGGAAACTATTGTAAATAATTCCACTTCTTTTTTATTTTTATAAAATTAATTCCATTGGAATAGGAAAGACATATTCTACTAAGGACATACACACTCACAGCATCTGCAGCGTAACATCTCTACGACTCTAAGATATTTGGAAACACTGTTTATGTTGCTCATGCGAGAGATTTGTGAATGATTATCGTAATGCTGCCATTAAACAGGTGTTTTTCAAGGAAATGAACAGCACTCGCAAAGTTCACATCCACAAATATGTTAATACCAAAATTCTCTACAAAAGCACAAGGTGATTTCGTCCAACAGAAGCATACAGAAAGTAAATTTTCACCAGATTTCGCGTTTCAGTTACTTTAAAACCTTTTCATGAATGCTATGATAGAGGACACAAGAAACAAAAAATCTATCATTATGTTACCAAATAGTGACCAAAATGTGTTCTGTCCGCCATAGTACAGCAAACAAATACCGGATAGAAAACAAGCTCCCAATAAGAAAACAAAACGAAACGTGTAATAAACGTCAAAAACTTCATTTGTAGAAAAAAAGGTCAAGGTAACAGTTCTCATATACAGGTATTTAAATACTTGCAGGTACGGGTTGACAAGGGCGGGACAGGTGGGAATTCGAGCGTGGGAACCATCCCATGTAAGTGTTGTAATCCTAAGATAGAATAAAAATATGACGCATAGTGTAGAAATTATCTGAATGGGACAGATATTCCGTAAATGTGGTATGAAGTACAGACACACAATTTCAGAAACATTCTCGATGATTTATTCAAAGGAAATACTTTCACAAGGTGAGCTAGTCAATAAAGCGTTGCTCCACCTCAGCCCCCTGTGGAAGCAGTTATATAGACTGTGCGTTGTTATACAGTGCTCAACCATTCGAGGTCATTAGCAGTCCTTTCAAGAAGATTGCCCTTTTGTTCAGTTACGAGGTTTTTCGGCACCATTTTGGCACAAACTTTGGCCATGTGTAAATCTTTGGTCAAAATACGATGTACGGTGAAAGCGTTTAGCTGGTCACCCATCATCCCGATCTCACAAGAGATCTGAAGGTTTCCCTCAGTGAGATTCATCTTCAGCGTTTCAAAAATAGTTTGTGCCAGCGAAAAACCCCTGCCCTTGGTAAGGAATATTGCCGACCGGCCTGTTTCCTCATTTCAAAGGTCACTCTCGTGAATTCCTCAATTTTAACACAACACTTGATTGCCAAACTTTGCTCTACACTCCGCAGTCCCGTCTTTCTAACACAAAGCAAAAACAAAAATTCGCTGGTGGCGCTCTCAAATATCACGTGATGTCTGTACGGATCTGAAACTCGGACTGAGCTTTTGGAAGGGATAAACAGGCGTTGATAGATCTCGTGCAGTGATGTCAGTCACATTAATTTTCTGACATACTTTGTATGAGAGTACCATTGAGAGACGCTAGAGTGCTCTGCTACCGAGATGAAGCTTGAGTGAACAATAAGTGAGGAACTTCTGCATCTGAGGCAAGCTACAAATATAAGGCGTCGCAAAATTGGTAACTTCATCTAGGAGGACTTTCATCTGCCGTTCTGGTGACCATCTAAATAAAAAGCCATTCTTCTCCCAGGTTTAGTGTTTCCTGCTACACTTGTTTTCATCTTTCAGAAATTTATAACGAGATACTATTTTAGCAAAATAATTAATGCGGGGTACTTCATGCAGTCTGTGCAGGGAGACGAACGACACGTTCGAGGGAGAACTTTTAATGAACGTGTCAGTATTCTCTGGATCCGGTCCCTAATTCTATAAGCGTGATCTTCTGGCGGCTTCCATTTGTCGGCGATGGCACGTGGAAAGCAGCTCCGAGCTGCGCTGCGCGCGATAAATTGCTAATTTTCCTTCTGGGCTTGAAGACAAATGAGACTCCAGACTTGCCACACTGTTTGTGACATTCTGTTAATAATCTCTAAACTTTTTAATTACCCCCTCCGGGAGAATGATGCGCCGTCTCTTCGGCTTAGAGGTGGCATAATTTCGCTCTTCCCCTCAGTCACTGTAACATTCTCTAGCGTCATAGAAGCCTAAGCGTCTGCTAACAGTGACACAACCGCATTCTGGGAACAGCGTGAAAAAGAAGAGAAAAAGGTATGTGGAAAAAATTTGTCTTCATCTAATGTTGTGCTTAGTCCCTGAAACTTTGTTTTGTTTTACAGTCTTCTGACTGGTTTGATGCGGCTTGCCCTGAGTTTTTCTCCTGTGCCAGCCTCTTCATGTCAGAGTAGCACTTGCATACCACGTTCTCAATTATATACTGGATGTATTCCAATCTCTGTCTTCCTCTACAGTTTTTATCCTTTACAGTTCCCTCTGGCACCACGGAAATTATTCCCTGATGTTTTAACAAATGTCCTACCATTCTGTCGCTTTTCCTTTTTACTGTTTTCCATAGATTCCCCCTACACCAACTCTGCGGGGAACCTCCTTATTCCATAACTTATCAATCCACCTAATTTTCAACAATCTCCTGTAGTACCACATCTCAAATGGATACTCTTCTGTCTAGGTTATGCCACAGTGTTTCACTACCATACAATACTGTGCTAATACGATCATTTTCAGAAATTTATTCCTCAAATGAAGACATATATTTGTGACTAATAGACCTCTCTTGGCTAAGATTGCCCTTTCTGCCAGTGCTAGTCTGCTTTTTTATGTTATCCTTGCTCCGTCCGTCATGGGATATTTTGCCGCCTAGGTAGCAGAATTCCTTAACTTCATTTACTTCGTGATCGCAAATCTTGATATCAAGTATCTCGCTGTTCTCATTTCTGCTACCCATTACCTTCGTCTTGCCACGATTGATTTCTGTAGTCATTAGACTGTTCATTCGATTCAACAGCTACAGTACTCATTCGTGACTTTGGCAATGTCATTACCGAATTCTTTCACCTTAATTTCTATTCCCAGCGTTGAACTTTTCTTTCATTTCCGTCACTGCTTCTTCGATGTGTAGACTGAACAGTGCGGGTGAAGGATTATATTCCTATCTTATATTCTTTTTATTTCGAGCACATAGTTCTTGGTCTTCCACTCTTACTGATCCCTCCTCGCTGGACACAACCTGTTAAAATGTTAGTTATATTTAAGCGCATAAAGACAAAACCAAGCAGCAAAAAATAATTTTTTGCATTCGATCCTGTGTTTTTATAACTATGCTATTTTTTACATTTTTTAGATTTAAAGAACCCATTGATTATGGTGATATTTGTGGCAGAAACTAGTTTGGGAAATAAATAAATAAACAAATGACAAGGTGTTTTGCATCAAGGCGGACTCACAATTCTGATATTGTTGTTCTTCTAAGCAAACACGGAACAAATGGAAGAGTTACAAGTTAAAGTTATCATCAGTGGATGATTAAATGACCACCTGGTACCATTTATATACGGTCTACAATGCTCAGAAGCATCCGGTGTGATCTTCTGAAGGCGTGGGTGAGCGTACTTGCTTATGAAGTCTGTATTACATCACATGAGGTCGTTTAGAACGAGCTGTAACAGCTATTTATGGAAAACAAGATGGAGTAACCAGCCTAGTCTTGCGAATACGTTACTCACTAATGTTCTAAACAACATTCAGCACTCTGCTGTCTATACAGTGATGAGCCAAAACACGACGACCACTACTCAAAGCGACAATGAGTGTCGCTCTGTGGTTGCGGGCACGTGACTCGATAAAGGAAGTATGTAAAAGGAGAAGAGACGATAGGGGAAGCATAGTAGCCACGATATCGGAAGCAGTTGTGGAAATACAGTGACATAATAAATGCTTCAAATGGCTCTAATCACTGTGGGACTAAACATCTGAGCTCATCAGTCCCCTAGACTTACAACAACTTAAACCTAACTAACCTAGGGACATCACGCACATCCATGCCGAGCCAGGATTAGAACCTGCGACCGTAGCAGCACCGCGGTTCCGGACTGAAGAGCCTAGAACCGCTAGGCCACGGCGGCCGGCTAGTGACAAAACAGACTGCCACAAGGGGGTGGGGAGTGGCTTTGGTGTAGCGCCTTGGAAATGGCGAAGCTGGTCGGCTGTTCACATGCTGTTGTCAAGAGCATCTACGGAAAGTAGTTAAAGGGATGGGGAAGCCACGAGTTAGTGACAAGGTGTAGGACGTCCACACCCCTTCACAGAAAATGAGGGTCGGAGGCTTGCCTAACTGTAACGCTGAAGAGGCGGCCATCTGTGGCAAATCTGGCGACAGGATACAGTTCCGTTGCAGGCACAAGTGTTTCTAAGCACACTATTCAGAGCACATCGTTGAGCTTGTGGCACGGCGGAAGAAGATCACAGTATGTCCCAGTGTTGGCCCAAAGACATCTTGAGTTACGACTGCAGTGGGGATGTTATCGAGGTTGGCCAACAGATCAATGTAGACTTGTCACTGGTCGGATGAATCTCATTTTTTGTTACATCAGGTCGATGACGGTTTCCGGATACACCTTCAGTCAAAAAATGGCTTTGACCACTATGGGACTTACCTTTCGAGGTCATCAGTCCCCTAGAACTTAGAACTACTTAAACCTAACTAACCTAAGGACATCAAACACATCCTTGCCCAAGGCAGGATTCGAACATGCGACCGTAGCGGTCGAGCGGTTCAAGACTGTAGCGCCTAGAACCGCTCGGCCACCTTAGCTGGCACCTTCAGTCAGACGAATGGCTGCTCGAAAGACGCATCTTGCCGAGGACGCAGGTATGTGGGGACAGTGTTATGCTATGGGTGACATTCATCCTAGTCTCTATGGAACCTGCGTTAGTAATCGACGGCGTCACGATTCCTATGGCCTATGTGTAACTTATTATGGGCCACCTGCACACTTCACAAGCTGATAGTGAAAGCTGAAGAAAGATAACTTCGTGGTAATATTGATATAATGAAGAGTCGAAGATTATCACCAGTGTTGCTCGATTAGCGCCGTCGGAGAATCAATGGAGGAAGTGAAATAATATTTTATAAGACGATTGAAGGAGCAGGGGAGCAGATAAGGCATACTTAGCTCGGAAAATGGTTTAAGTAAGAACAACCCAAGGACAAAATCGATATCACTGAAAACAATGGAAATTTGCTACTTTATTAACGCAAACAACTGGAACGATACGGTGCTTAATTAGCAAAAGAGTTCCTTTACCAACACCGGAAAACTACGTGGCATGATCGAAGCAGGAGATGTATCAGAAGTAGACTGACACATGCCAAGAATGTTATCTACAATAAGTGAGCCCTGCTTACATCACTTACTGACTGGGTATGTTATAGGTGTACCAAATGCAGACAGAAATTGAGAAGCACAAAATTGTTCCGTTAGGGAGGATTTATGGCCTCTTGCGTTATTTAGTTCTCCTTATACGAGGGTAATCCCAAAAGTAACGTCTCCTCTATTTTTATAAGTACATAGACCTGTTTATTTCTACAATGGTTTACATCAGTTTACACCATGAACATTTAGCTATTTTCCGACATAATCACCATTTCTGTCGATGCATTTATGTAGACGCTGTGGCAGATTTTGTATCCCCATGTCCTACCAACTCGCCACCATGCTGTTCGGAAAGTTATGAACTGGAGTGATTGTTACTTGGTCTCAGGTGTAAAGTGGTATGCCCAGGTTTCGTCACCCGTGACAATTGAGTCCAGAAAGTTGTCCTGTTCGGCTGCAAGGCGGTGAAGAAATGCGCGGTAAGCATCAACGTATTGCCGCATGTGGTGCTCAGTCAGAATGCGTGGCACCCATCTTGCGCACACTTTCCGGTAGTTAAATATTTCCGTTAAAATTCTGTGAGCGGTGCTTCGGGAAATCTCAGGAACGAACGTGCATAATTCATCCAGGCTGATACGCCGATCTTCAAGCATGCTTTGCTCAACTTTCAACACTGTCTCCTCAGAAACTGACGGTCTCCCGCTCCTTTGTTCGTTGTGAATTTCGGTCCGACCAAAAAATGGTTCAAATGACTCTGATTAACATCTGAGGTTATCAGTCACCTAGAACTTAGAACTACTTAAACCTAACTAGCCTAAGAACATCACACACATCCATGCCCGAGGCAGGATGCGAACCAGCGACCGTAGCGGTCGCGCGGTTTCAGACTGAAGCGCCTAGAACAGCTCGGCCACAACGGCCGGCTCGGTCCGACCAGCTGCAAACTCTCTACACCACTTACGAAAATTTTTGACATCCATGCGCGACTCACCGTACACTTACGTCAATTGGCGATGGATTTCAGTCGGCGCAGTGCTCTTTGCGTTCAAAAACCGAATAACTGCACTCAATTCGCGCTTGACGGTAACATCCAACGGGAGCTCCATTCTCAACGGCTGCCAGGCCAAGACTGAGCGCATCAACGCGGCGTGCGCATGTTAACACACAGCGCGTGGAGCACCCTTCATAACAGTGTGACCAACTGCCACACAAATAGAGTTCTGTACTTACAAAAAGATAGGAGACCTTACTTTAGGGACAACCCTCGTATATGTTTTCTATAGTTTTCCTAGATTGTAGTTCGGAATTCTTCCTATCAATGGGCCAGAAGAGACGCCTCATATTTCATTCACGAATCTTTCTTAATTGATAAGCTTCATGTTTTACTATCGTTATTGTTATTGGTGTAGATGCATTTATTGTAATTTCTGATATTTGGGTTTCACGGTCTACGCTTGTAATATTCTGATTTATTTTAGTAAGTTCTTGAAATGTATTATATATTTCAATTGTAGCTAACGTCAGTTCAAGTGGAATTAACGTAAATTAACGAAAAGTATGTGAGCTCCTGAAACAACGTTGTATATGGTTAATTAAGACAGTTGCCGGCGGTACATAGCGTTTATGGGGCACTCAGATTCATTCAGAGAGTTAATTGAGTTGGTAGTATAGTGGACTCCAATTTCTGTATCCCCAATCTCACGAGAAACACTTATATTGGCAAAATATTTCTAGATACGAGTGGAAATTGGAGGCCTGCTCTTGATCGACGAGGTGTGTAACTGAAGGGTGATCGGAAATTGTCGATTTAACATTCTCAACAGGAACAGCAGTTTCACGGAGCTTTTAACGTTACTTTGATCTCGGACAAAGGCTTCACCGTTTGAGCGTGCCAGAGCCAGGAACAGAGGGACATGCGCGCTGACGGACTAGGGCATGCGGGCGTTAGCGGATATTTCTGCTCCAGCCGCGCTTCACAGTTCTTGATCCGCGTTTCCGACATTTCCATCAATCTTTTCAAGCAGCTGCAAGCGAAATTTAAGTGACACTTCAAACACTTCTCTGCCGACCTTTCGAAATTCCAGAGAGCATCAGCATTGAAACTAGTCAAGCGTCTGAATGATTTGCTCAGTTGAAAGCACTTCTTCGACACAAAACTGGCTATCTGGCAGTATAATTATGTGAGCATGTTTTGAGTAATTCCGGTGGAAAAAGACGTGCTCCTTCTCTTGAAGAATGCTGTGAACACATGTTGGCTATTGGTTGTGTTTAACGTTGTAACAAGAACATTTAACGCGCGGTTCACAATACAGTATGCCGCGAGGCAAGTTATCAAAATCAAATTTTGAATGATCAAATCGTTGACATGAGGGAGGTGCGTCCATCATACCGAAATGTAGTAAGTGGATGGACATAGTAGAAGAGGCTTGATGCAGTACTGTTGAGTAATGAGCGTGCGTCGACAATAAGCTTATCAGCCGAAATATCGGAAGAAGGAATAATACAAGGAATAGAGGAGACGAAATGCTGCCAGAATTGAAGGTATGAGGACGGGTCGTGTGTCGTGCATGGGTAGCTCAGATGGTAGAGCACTTGCCCGAGAAAGACAAGGTCCAGATTTCGAGTTGCGGTCCGACACACAGTTTTAATCTGCCACGAAGATTCATATCAGCGCACACTCCTGTGCAGAGTGAAAACCTCTTTCCGGAAACATTTCCCAGGCTGTATCTAAGCCATGTCTCCGCAATATCCTTTCTTCCAGGAGTGCTAGTTTTGCAAGGTTCTCAGAAGAGCTTCTGTGAAGTTTGGAAGGTAGGAGGCCAAGTACTGGCAGAATTGAAGCCGTGAGGACGGGTCGTGAGTCGTGCTTGGATAGCTCAGATGGCAGAGAACTTGCCCGCGAAAGGCAAAGGTCCAGATTTCGAGTTTAGGTCCAGCACACAGTTTTAATCAGCCAGGAAGTTCATATCAGCGCGCACTCCGCTACAGAGCGAAAATCTCGTTCAGGAATATTACTGTCTTGTATATATGCCCGAAAGATGATGAAACATTTTTACTATCTTCAGGATGTCAACAGCTTTCTCGATATAAGGGGTGGTGAACTGAGGGAGATTCAGTCAAGTAATTTTACTCATCCATCAGTGATTTATCGTCGAAACTTTCACATCACCAGAGGATATTTTCCAATGAAGCTCTTAATGGCTAACGTCACCATTTTTGAGAGCATAGGCCGTTTATTCAGTACCACAATCAAACTCCAAAGGTTGGTGTAAATCTTTATTTCACAACTGGTTTCGAACACAGTTTTTTGTTGAGTACACACTCTGAACCGTGGGTTTCCGTCTATGAGACGTTTGTGATCCCGTCGAGCCACTGTAACATCAGAGACGGTACTGTTGTTTCGACCCATTTGTTATTTTCATTAAATGGTAATATCAATAAACATTCGCTTCTTACTGATTTACTACGTCTCTTGGTTGGAAACATGGACCCTTTTGTGGTTGATTTACATACTGCATTCACTTTTTCCGCCCCTCTATTTTCATATTCGTGTGTTTGAGAGCATATGAGTTTGGGGCCAATATAGGGAGGTCAGGGCTTACCAGAGACAGTGAAGGTTGAGTTAAGTTTGTGCGAACTAAACCTTGCGAGCAATTTAAGCAAATGGAAGCCAGCACCAAAGATAAACCAAGTTAACACAGCAGAGCGTGTCACGTTGGTCAGTGCCGAGGAGAACCTATCCCTTCCACTGAGTTTGGACAGAGCCGTTGGCCACTTCAGTTCCGCCGTATTGAGAAGACTTGAGCTGGCTGGGGAAATGGGCGACATAACTGGATGGCTCTTCACATTATCGTAAAAAGGGCGTACTAGACTGCATTGTTTGATCGTGCAGAACGCTAATCACGTTCCTTTCAGAGTCCGTTTGGTCAGAGATATTTTACAGTGATTTTTAATTATCATTATTTTGGTAGATTAGATGGTAAAAGAAGGGAAATTAGTCGTTAGTTCATATGTAGTATGGACCATCAGTTCCCGCTCTTATTTTGACTACAGGGTCTTTTCTCAGTGCTTTGACAAGTGTAAAATTTCATTCTGTAGTGGGAGCGGCGTACTTTTGGTTCAACGATTTCAGGCTTTTCTTTGCATCCAGTCCTTGGCCACATGCTGACGCTACTTGTGGCGAACTTGCTTAACTATGCTGAAACTTCAATCTAGTATGGTTCCGATTGTACTCTTAAGTTAACTGAGTGAATAGGACTGCACCGACAGTACACTAAGTTGGTCAGGAAAATTTATCTTTTGTGACCTGTGACTTGTGACTTGTGTTCAGTTACACGATATTTTTCTTGTGCCATCCTAATTTAATTCCTTCAAAGACATCATTTTTACGCCAGTGACTGTTAAACTTTATATTTCCACTATTGTAATTTCGGCCTTAGGCCATTATCAAGTGCAGATGTTTTGGCTTTAAGCCATGTCAACTTTATACACGCTGACACATTTATATGTCGTTGTAATTTGCTGTTATATATGTTACAGTCAAAACCCGTATTTAGTTAGAACGCGTTCGTACTAGTTTATACTGAGCAGCTACGTCAAATCGCGTTTTGCGTAGTTAAAACTAGTTTTATTTGACTATCGCATTTGACCAGCATTAAATTATAGTTGTAACTACGGCTATCGGTATCAACTAGTTTCAACTAGTAACAACGCGTTATAACTAAACTAGACAGAACTATTTTTCACTGAATTTATTTAGGGGCAAATATTAAAAGCAAGAGCAACTACGTGTTGATTGAAATAAAAACAGCATTTTTTATTGAGAAATGCAATATTTATTGAGAATTTTGATAATGCATCCAAGTTCAAAATGGTTCAAATGGCTCTGAGCACTAGGGGACTTAACTTCTGAGGTCATCAGTCCCCTAGAACTTAGAACTACTTAAACCTAACTAACCTAAGGACATCACACACATCCATGCCCGAGGCAGGATTCGAACCTGCGACCGTAGAGGTCGTGCGGTTCCAGACTGAAGCGCCTAGAGCCGCTCGGCCACACTGGCCGGCCCATGCATCTAAGTTCAAAATGGTTCAAATGGCTTTGAGCACTATGGGACTTAACGTCTGTGGTCATCAGTCCCCTAGAACTTAAAACTACTTAAACCTAACTAACCTAAGGACATCACACACATCCACGCCCGAGGCAGGATTCGAACCTGCGACCGTAGCGGTCACGCGGTTCCACACTGAAGCGCCTAGAACCGCACGGCCACACCGGCCGGCTGCATCTAAGTAATTATTATTAACTACAGCAGTACAAAAGTAACCATACACTGAAGAAACATTTTAAGCAACATTACAGAGCCATATTAACAGTATTAGTTACGAAAGTGGAAACACATTAATTATACAGTAAATTATATTAATTACTCATACATTTGACAAAAGTTGCTGCAGTCTTAATAAAAGAGATACGTACCAAAAAAATTTAATAAATAAATTTTGATTATTTGTAATTGCAAGGCAAACTGTCGTGACATTTTGAGTTACAAAGGTTTTCTTTTTCCCTACAAAAGCACCTTTTTGAAATACATGCCTTCTTATACACACAGCGAACAAATCCTTGTCCTGAACCTATGGCTGCCATCTTGGCAGCAGTCATTAATGATACCTTTGTCTCTGAGACGTCTTCCAACAGCAAGATTTTCTCCTTGGACACGTCGATTTCGGATCTGGAAGAGAACTTTTCATTGCCTTGTTTGAAAGGCGATTAGGTACTTAATATATATCATAAAATATATTACAATGTAAGTATCAAAACTTCAAATATTAATTAATTACTTGAATAGTGAGCAACATTTTCAGAGCATTAAATCAATGTAGTAATGAATATGTCTGACATTTGTCCTTAATTATTGAAATCAAATCAGAAATACATACCTGCAATACAATTTGTCGAGTTTCCTATATTTCGTTCCAATCTTGTGCAAGCCCTGTCCATCTTTCTGAAGAACAACTCCAATAATATTGTTGAGATCTGCTTTTGCTCTGTCGATAACAGAAATCGGTATAATTATATTGTCACTGATTTCTACAGTGACCTGTATTAAATCTGAAGCCATCTTCATTCTTTTGTCCTGTTTTGTCAGGTTTTCAAGAGCGCTTTCTCTAGCTGTTCGTATTTGAGAATGTCGTTTCGTAATAGCTTCAGCTTCTAGATCTTCGTGACAAGCTGGAGTTATTTGAGGCTGGTAATAGCTACGGCTTCTGGATCCTCTTTACTGGTTGCTTCTGTTGTTGGAGATTGTATACTTGTATTGGGCAAAGCTTCTTCATCTTCTTGTCTGGCTGCACCTGTAATCTGTCCATTGCTACTAGCCATAACCGCTATCTCTTCTGCCCGCTTGTGGACGGGAGAAAGGAATTTATACTCCAGTCTGAACATTAGAGCTTTTGCGGGCGTGGGCAGTGAATTGCATCTACAGTCAACAGATTAGCTGTCTTTCCTTGACGTACAACTCGCCACAGCTGGTTGTATTTTGTGTGTCATTAAGAGAACTGAAAGAAAATATTTTCTCGCCCAAATGTCACAGCAAATCCAAATCAAATGTTTCAATGGCTCTAATCACTATGGGACATAATATCTGAGGTCATCAGTCCCCTAGACTTAGAACTACTTAAACCTAACGAACCTAAGGACATCACACTTAACCATGCCGGAGGCAGGATTCGAACCTGCGACCGTAACAACAGCGCACTTCCGGTCTGAAGCGCCTAGAACCGCTCGGCCACAACAGCATATCCCACCAGGAACATACGTTCTTATTACATGTCGGTTTGTGTACTACCACTATCTTTCCAGAATCTGGGCTCTATGTAGGGATGATGAATGAGTAAGTGAGGTGGTGCAGGGTGTAGTGGTTAGCAAACTGGACTCGCTTTCGGAACGACGAAGGTTCAAATCCCAGTTCGACCACGCAGGATTAGGTTTTTCCGCAATTTCCCTAAGTCACTCCAGGCAGACGCCTGAATGGTTGAAAACTGCATGGTCGATTTTCATCCGCATGCTTTCGTAATCCGAGCTTGCGCTCTGTCTCTGATGACCGCACTGTCAACGGACGTTAACCCTATTATTCCATCGTTTTGGAAGTTGGTTTGTGATAATCGCATTAATCATTAACAATTGTTTCATTATTCCATATAACTCCAGCTACATCCTTACCTGTAGTATTCTGATCTGTTGTTGAAAGATTTTAACTGTCTTGACTCTGGATGTGCTAATGTCCAGAAATTTGAGGTCAGAACGAAAAGATAAAAGATATTTACAAACAATGACTAGTGTAATTAAGCCTGTCCCCCACTATAGGTATATTCCAACTCTGCAATTTACAAAGGGTTTTGACACCCAACAAACAGTACATATGCTATACGACCAGCCACTCTTTTACCACCACCACCACCATCTCACTCTCATTAAACATCCCAATACTAGGCAGAGGGAAGCGGGAGTACTTTGCTCCCACTTTTAGAAAATATTGCTATCTAGTCAGCTACTTTCTATTTTAAAATTCTGAAAAAATATTTATTGTTTTCAATGAGATCTTCTGCCAGAATCCATAAGTACGTTAAATTTCTCCGTTAAACTGAACCCAAAATTTTTAAGTCTTACTAGTAGACGTCACTTTTCCCAGTGAATATCATATTCAACACTTGAAGGTTCAGGGCGTTACTTACAAGTCAGCATCTCTTTAAAAGATGTCTTTTTCGACATTTTTATTTTATTTTTTTTTTTTTTATGGTGTGAGTAAGTAAAGTAACCTCACCCACTGGTGGGACTACACGTTATCGAAGTGCTTGGATACTGCTAAGAATGAGTAAAAGATATTTCTGGACGCCCCTTACATATCTGATTCTCTTTCAAAAGTACTGTTTTTACATAAGTCAGCAACAATAAAACAATTTTATTCATCTGATAATGGTAAGCATAAAGTATCCCCCCTTCCTTTTTTGTACTGGAAAACGTATTGGTACTGTTAGGATGAAGTGTTACCATGATTACAATCCATGTATTCGTTACGCGACCCCTCCCATAAATTATGAACTTAGCCGAGGTGGGGTGGCTTGGGTACGTCAAAGATATAGATAACTATATTACAGATGCCACCGCAGTGGAGGTGTATCTGTGTGAAGGCCAGACAAACTTTTGATTCCTGAAGAGTGGTTCAAATTGCTCTGAGAACTATGGGACCTATCATCTGAGGTCACCAGTCCCATAGGACTTAGAACTCCTTAAACCTAACTAACCTAAGGATGTAACACACATCCATACACGAGGCAGGATTCGAACCTGCAACCGTAGCGGTCGCGCGGTTCCAGACTGAAGCGCCTAGAATCGCTCGGCCACAGTGGCCGGTCCTGTAGAGTGACAGCAACATTTATAATTAGTTGAGGGGCAACAGTCTCGATGAATGAATGAGCTGGCCTTGTAACGTTAGCCAACATGGCAGTGATGTGCTGGTACTGCGAATGACTAAAATCAGTGGGAAGATACAGCCATTATTTTTCCCAAGGACATGCTGCTCTTCTATATTTTACAAAACCCGCACATAGCGGGTACCGATTACGACGGATAGATGCTACATGTGGCTGTTACGGCTGCGCATGTGACCACAGGGCATGGCATATGGTAGTCATGAGGGACACGTCTCACAGACAACGCTGAGCCAAAACAGTAAATTTGTTGTTCTGTGCTGTTTTAAGTACATTTTTTATCGTCATATAACAGTTATCACAAAATCTCTTCTTAGTTTCAGCACTGTCTTCGTTTGTCTATATCCAGTGTTGACGACTACTGATCTATTTATACGAGTTAGAATTCTTATTTGGCGAGGGTAGAAAAGTGGCGACTAGATGTTACCCAATCACGTAATCTGCAATACATTCGCACTCTGTGCCAGAACGATGGATCCAAATTTCTGGGACTTTGGGAACTGTAGCTGTCTCTGTGCAGTCAGGAACAGCAACAGTACTAGGGACAGTAAAAACTGTAACAAGAGCAGCATGGTGCTCTGTTGCAGCAACTACACCAAAAGTAGCTATGACTCTACCACTGTTCGCCTACTCTGACGATACTTGAGTCAGCTGGGAGGTATATCTGAACCATTTGGAACACTATTGTCTTACTAATAGGATTTCCGTTAAGCGGATTTCCTTCGCTTTTTTTCTAGTCTTGTAGCAGTATTTTGTACGAAATGGTGCTAAATAAGCGTCCACTCTCGAATCCTAGTGACTTTATTTAAATGGACCACGTGCTCTCCGGTCGTATGCCACCCTTTCCGCAGCTAGGCTCCAGTTTCATCAATGTCATAAAATGATGGACAGTCTTACGTAGCTTGAGCGGCAACATTGCAGGGTCTCGCATGCTATCGTGATTTCACTTGGCTGTGAAGTTTCCTGTGCAAAAAAAAAAAAAAAATAAAATAAAATAAAATAAAATAAATAAATAAATAAATAAATAAATAAATAAAATAAAATTAAAAAATAAATTAATTGTGATACGGCTGTGCATGTAGCTCCCGAAAAGGAAGGCACGGCTAGAGCATTGCCACAATAGGTTCTCGTCACAGAGATGTTCTTAAGACTGCTAAATTTTTTGAGGTTCCTCACGAACGAAATTCAAGAATCCAAGCAGTTACCACCGTCGCAAGCAAAAACCAGCTGATGATTCTGATTCGTCATGTTGTTTTTAAACCGCTAAGTTTCACCGGAGGTCTTAGTCTTCTACATCCCCTGCGTCTCGTGAGAGATTTACGTATGTCGATTTGAATGATAACCTGTCAGCGTTGAGTAAACCCTTTCTTGATACTAAACACAGCTGTCAGAACCGCCTTTCCCCTCGACGGTGATGCATTCACCAAGCAAAGTGATTGCCATTCATGATACGTGGTCCTCATCGCGCTGCCCAGGAAACATGGGCACCTGCCTGTCTCGAAGTGGCTTTCCAGTATTCCTTCACACCACAGTCCATTGACTACAAATCACACCATGTAGTGACAGCTGACAGCAGTCAGCTGACAGCTGACTGCTGACCGTGCAGTTCCGCCTGCACCACAGAAGCAGATATAGTCTTCATTTTTCCGGTAAGTAAGTATAGTTCCAGGAGGACACGAAAACTGATGTGTCATTAATCAATGAAGACATGTAGCGGTGGTTTGGCTCATCTTCATTGCAAAGGTCTCGCCGCTGCCAAAAGCCGATTCCCCTACTACAATAACTGTCGCTTACTTCTGAGTACGAGCATTAATGCATACTAATATTCTCAGTAAGTCACCTAATGCTTAAACAATTTCGTCTCAGATGCCTCCACAGTATGTGCTTTCAAACTAGAAAACCACTTAATCTATGTATGAAGCAGTGCCACTGATATCGGGTCTCTCAACAACACATATTTAGAGGTCACTTAATCGTTGCTGCTTTGTGCCAAAAAATTTAAGACTTGCATCATTAGAACACTGCCACTACTTCCTGCCATTAGAGATGATGTTCGGGACAATATTGGTCGGCTTCAGGACCTACTCGTTATTTCATCGGTAACAGCCATTCAACGGGTGACTACTATGGTTGTCGCTATGAAATGTAAAGGGTCTCTATGCATTTGTGGAGATATCAAATCAGGCTCAGTCCATCAGTGAACTCTAGGCCATGCACCACAAAGAGGATCTGTTAACGAAAATAGCAGGAGTATAGTACGTATGCAAATCATATTTACAAGGAGATTACCTGCTGAGCTGTGGCCAGCTCACGTTGACGCGATTTGTTCAAGCTGTTTGTCGCAATTGAGTGGCGTCTTGTTTCTCCCTGAGTTACTACCATAACGAGTTGCTGACTGGCCTCTATCAGTGGCAGCAGCAGCGCTTATCGATGCTAGTACTGCTGTACCATCTTTGGTGTGACCGCTATATTTCCGTGCGGTGGTGTGTGTGGCAGTCGGTTGGTTGGGAGAGAGCAGCGAGGAAGTCTCCGCGGCACGCGGTCTCGACGGGACCACAGGCGGCGTGCACGCATGGTCGGATTGTGAGGCGCTAGCTGCGGCAGCTACAAAGATCGTTGCCCACCGAACATGGACAGTGATCACTTGAATGATCAGTCAACCTGTTATGAAATCCCAACTGCTGCCACATCTCTTAGTTCATTGTCATTTGTTGCTTCGTGGGCCGTTCCGGCTAGCAGCAATGTATGGTGTGTTGGAGTCAGGGAAATTTTCCAGCTGTCTTCCTGTGTGGTCTTTAACTATTAAATTGTTTGTTACTTGTCAGTGAAGTGCACCAGCGGTATTTTCTGCCTTGTGGCTGTTACCGCCCCAGTTACCTGCATTGGTCGTTAGCATAGTTTTCTGACAGTGTGTTTTTCCTCTCCATGATGATGCTGTCTGGCACTGCGTGTAGTCTGACCGCCTTTTATATGTTTGTTGACGTTTTTTTCTTAATACTGGTTATTGTGCCTTGGCTGTTTACAGACACCAGTTTTGAAGACATAGTACCACTGATATATTCGTCCTCGGCTGATACTTTCTGTTGTAGTTCCGTTGGTCGGGTGTAAGGGAATTGATTAGGTTGTTGGTCGCACCTTCATGCGTCCCTGGGTTGGGTTTCCATCCGATTATTTAATCTTACTCTTGGCTGTCTGTCTCACCTCACCTTACATTATAGCTGCCTCCTCAGGCCGACTCTTGGAACACTTCTGAGCAACACCTGTTGGTTTTCAGATTGTGATTTTCAATTTAGTCTGATGTACTGTGCGAGGCCTTCAGTCATATATTAATTTAGTTTGTTTTTATTTTAAGATAATGCCTTCAGCTGACTTAAATTAAAGTTTGAAGATTTATTTGTTTAATAACTAAAATTTTGAAAGTTTTTTTCTATTTAAAATTTTCGTTATCCAGGCCCTAAGCCCTGAGTTGTTCAATGTCTTGTGTGTGGCCTTCAGCCGAGTATTTACGTGAACAGATTTTTTTTTTTAAGTGAGACCTTCAGCTGCGTGTATTCTTTAAAGCAATTTGTATAACTTTTGTTCCGGCCTTCAGCCATTCTTGTTTTTGGTGTGGTTTCGGGCCTTCAGCCCACGAGGTACCGCATGTTTTCTTAACTTGGCCTTCAGCCGTATTGTTTTAATCTGATCCTTTTAAGGCAATGTGTAATTAAGTGTTTCTTAGGAAAATAAAAGTTTGAGCGTTTGTGCTACTAACAGTAACTGATTACAGTCCCCTCCACAACTATAACCTGATCCACTCTGTCCTTCGAAATCAGATTTCACCTGCACTACAACATCCTTTAGACAGTGAATCAAAACAATTGACGGTTTCAGATACGTCGTTTAGGTTGTATCAGGATCGTGTCCAATTTGGGTTTACTAGCGTCTCCGCAGCCTTCATAAAATATTTCATTCTGGGAGTTCCAAACTGTATTATCACCATAAAATGGACGACGCACATGCATTTGCAAGAACCTTCAATCTATTTCCAGCGGCTCTTCGATATATTTGATACTGAGGTGGCAAAAGTCATGGGAGGCCTCGTAATGTCGGGTCGGACATCCTTTTGCCCTGCAAAGTGCCGCAACTCGACGTGGTGCGGACTTCACAAGTCATTGGGAGTCTCCTGATGAAATATTGAACCATGACGCCTCTACAGTCAGCCTCAAAAAGAAGCTGTTCCGACGCAGAGTTTTTTGCACGAACTGAACTCTCGTTTCCGCCCTATGTTTCATGGGATCCATGTCGGACGATCTGGGCTGCCAAATGATTGCTCAAACCGTGCAGAATATTCTTCAAACCAATCTCGGTGGGATAACAACATGGCTGTCGCCCGGCATATGGCCCAACCAACAGGTCTAATGGTCTACGATGCCATTTTTCTTCTTAGCAGAAGCCCTTTGGCTGTCATCCCCGGTGCGTCAAATATATACTACGCACCGTTTTTTTACCCTTGCCGTTCATGGCAGACCATCTTTGGCTTACATTTAAGCAAGATAATGCCCTCCCGCACTCGGCGTGAGTTTTTACTGATCGACTTAAGCTTGCTGAAACGTACTCTGGCTAACTAGGTCACGGGATCTCTCCACAATTGACAACGTTTGGAGCTTTGTGGGTAGAGTCTTCCAATGGTCTCAGGATTTTGACGCCCTAAGGCGCCAATTGGACAAACTTTTTCATGATATCCCTTAGGCGAACATCCAGCAAGTCTATCAGTCAACGCCAAGCCGAATAACTGGTTGCATAAGAGGCAGGGTTGAACCAATGAGTCATTGACTTGCTCAATTTGCGAAGCTCTTTCTCTGGGATAAATCATCCAGTTTTTTTGAAATTGTAATCGTTAGGGTGTGTTTACATGTAGATAACATCTATCGATTTACTTGCATTTATGATAACCCTTAGTGGCACACTGTGTTTTGACTTAGGGTTATCTGGTGCATATGCTCTAAAACCATGAAATTACGCCCTACCAGGGTCATGACGACCAAGTAACGAAAATACCAGTGACCACTAGTCTCAAACAATTACACTTTTTTCTGGGCAACATCCCTTCTGCGCTAAGTTAATTCTCCAAGCAGCAAAGATACGGCACCCAGTAAATCAGCTGCGAATAAAAAAGATAACGCACCCACTAAATGAGCTGCGGAAAAAGGGCGTTAAATATGTGTGTTCGGCTTCCTGTCAGCAGCCCTTTGAATGTCTCAAGGACAGTCTCAAAACAGCACAGTGTCTGATGCAGTATACCTGGGCCAGTGTTTGACGCTCGCGACGGACGCATCCCCTTAGAGATTACAGCCGTCTTGTCGGAAGACGCCGGTCAGGGTGGCCGAGCGATTCTAGGAGCCACAGTCTGGATCCGCGCGACGCTACGGTCGCAGGTTCGAATCCTGCCTCGCTCATGAATGTTTGTGATGTCCTTAGGTTAGTTACGTTTAAGTAGTTCTATTTCTAGACCTCAGAAGTTAAGCCCCATAGTGCTCCAAGACGTTTGAACCATTTGTCGCAAGAATTTAAGGGGGGCACTGCACGATCAGCCGCCTACGGCTGCAAACATTATCATTGGCACAAAGGGACTATTCCCATGTTCGACAACAAATTAGGCGTCGAACAGTGTCACCTTTGTTTGGATGGGAGAAAATTCCACCTTTTAAGCGAGGACAAACCCTTTAAATCGAATATTAAGTATCGGTGTACGCGTCCGTCCAACACAGCGCTGCGTGTGCCGCGGGGTGTACGTTGGATTTAAGTGGCCATGACCAAGATATTCATTACCGGCCCAGCGCCCAACATGCCGACGCAGGCGTTGTGTCCCCCTTTCCCATTCACTTGCGCAACGTGCAATGAACCCTGGACTGAATTCCGCTGACAGCTCACGAGGTAGCCACAGGGTCGTCCCGCGACCAAGATTTGCTCAAAATTAGGCCAGTGTTGCAGTCGCTGTTGGCGCTAAGCACTCGCTAAAACAAGTCGAACCGGCTTTTGCGACTGTTTTACGATGCAGTAGAGGATCAACGCTACAAGCGTCTTAACGTAGGCCTCTGGCTACTCGGAATAGTTCGTCGTCGAGCCGTTCAAGATCCTAGATCCTCTAGCTACTTCATGCGGAGTATTGGTGCAGGTGTTTGGCCTTTTTTTGGTCATCAGTCTACTGACTGGTTTGATGCAGCCCGCCACGAATTCCTTTCCTATGCTAACCTCTTCATCTCAGAGTAGCACTTGCAACCTACGTCTTCAATTATTTGCTTGACGTATTCCAATCTCTGTCTTCCTCTACAGTTTTAGCCCTCTACAGCTCCCTCTAGTACCATGGAAGTCATTCCCTCATGTCTTAGCAGATGTCCTATCATCCTGTCCCTTCTCCTTATCAGTGTTTTCCACATATTCCTTTCCTCTCCGATTCTGCGTAGAACCTCCTCATTCCTTACCTTATCAGTCCACCTAATTTTCAACATTCGTCTATAGCACCACATCTCAAATGCTTCGATTCTCTTCTGTTCCGGTTTTCCCACAGTCCATGTTTCACTACCATACAATGCTGTACTCCAGATGTACATCCTCAGAAATTTCTTCCTCAAATTAAGGCCGGTATTTGATATTAGTAGACTTCTCTTGGCCAGAAATGCCTTTTTTGCCATAGCGAGTCTGCTTTTGATGTCCTCCTTGCTCCGTCCGTCATTGGTTATTTTACTGCCTCGGTATCAGAATTCCTTAACTTCATTGACTTCGTGACCATCAATCCTGATGTTAAGTTTCTCGTTGTTCTCATTTCTACTACTTCTCATTACCTTCGTCTTTCTCCGATTTACTCTCAAACCATACTGTGTACTCATTAGACTGTTCATTCCGTTCAGGAGGTCATTTAAATCTTCTTCACTCTCACTCAGGATAGTAATGTCATCAGTGAATCGTTTCATTGATATCCTTTCACCTTGTATTTTAATTCCACTCCTGAACCTTTCTTTTATTTCCATCATTGCTTCCTCGATGTACAGATTGAAGAGTAGGGGCGAAAGACTACAGCCTAGTCTTACACCATTCTTAATACGAGCACTTCGTTCCTGATCGTCCACTCTTATTATTCCTTCTTGGTTGTTGTACATATTGTATATGACCGTCTCTCCCTATAGCTTACCCCTACTTTTTTCTGAATCTCGAACAGCTTGCCCCTTTTTATATTGTCGGACGGCTTTTTCCACGTCGACAAATCCTATGAAAGTGTCCTGATTTTTCTTTAGTCTTGCTTCCATTATTAGCCGTAACGTCAGAATAGCCTCTCTCGTCCCTTTACGTTTCCTAAAGCCAAACTGATCGTCACCTAGCGCATTCTCAATTTTCTTTTCCATACTTCTGTACATTATTCTTATAATCAGCTTCGATGCATGAGCTGTTAAGCTGATTGTGCGATAATACTCGCACTTGTCAGCTCTTGCCGTCTTCGGAATTGTGTGGATGCTGCTTTTCCGAAAGTCAGATGGTATGTCGCCAGACTCATATATTCTACACACCAACGTGAATAGTCGTTTTGTTGCCACTTCCCCCAATGATTTTAGAAAATCTGATGGAATGTTATCTATCCCTTCTGCCTTATTTGACCGTAAGTCCTCCAAAGCTCTTTTAAATTCCGATTCCCAGTTCGCTTGCAGACGCGGAAGTGTTAAGTCGTGCTACGCGGTCGCTCTTCCGTGTGAGGCTTGTGTTTACCTCGCAC
The DNA here is from genome assembly GCF_023898315.1 of Schistocerca nitens. Taxonomy (NCBI): domain Eukaryota; kingdom Metazoa; phylum Arthropoda; class Insecta; order Orthoptera; family Acrididae; genus Schistocerca; species Schistocerca nitens. The sequence continues at coordinate 182,727,575 of NC_064620.1, read as the reverse complement.
GCAACAGCTTTCGTTTGGTACGGTCTTCTGTTAGGCACATTAACACCTTACATTACTATCGGTGACGGCAAGCCCCGCCATGTATGGTGGGGTGCATGGAGAAGGGGGTGGTGACCTCGACGCCCCTATGGGACAACATCAACAACAACCACCTGCCCAGCGGCTACATCCAGATGCAGAACCCTTACCTCCAGGAACTACATTGGACAACACGACGGCTGTGATCAGCCACTCGTTAGCAGTAGTTCGGGGAGAATCTGGAATACAGCCGGCAGAAGAGCATATGGATTTATCGGAACAGGATTCCTCCAGCGACAAAGTGAGGTCAGTCTGGATTTAAGAAATTCCAAAACCTTCATAGCAGACGCTAATCAACTCTTACCTGTAACTGACGTTTCAAATGTAGGAGACCGCCCTGTAGCAACTGCTTCTGGGCTCACTCCTAACCAGCATGCTGCAACTAACACCCCTCCTGTGGGACCTGCACCTACTCCGAGGTCTCTCAACTTTTACAAACGTACAGATAGGGGACCATTCGTAATGGATTGTTTGGACAAAAACTTAGGCCGCTTGCACCCTATGGCACTAGGGAAATTATTGCATATTTCCGTGCCACAAGTGAAGAATTCTATACTTAACATCTCTTCAGCAGGAAAAACAAAAGTTAAGGTGGAACTGAAAACCCCAGACAAGGGTAATTTCTTAGTTACCAGTGAGGTATTAAAGTAAAAAAATATAGAAGCTTACATTCCTTCCTTTGTTGTCCATAAGCTGGGAGTAATTAGGAAAGTAGACACCAACCTTGAAGAAGCGGAGATTTTGGAAGTCGTACAATCTCCCTTCCCTGTTGTAGGCGTTCGGAGGTTTACGAAGAGATATGGTAAAGACCAAATCGTTAAATTGCAGACCTGTTTGTTAACCTACGACCCTCAGATCTTACCGGAAGCCGTGTCTATTCACGGAACAAGATGTTGCGTAGACCTTTATGTACCAACTGTCAGGCAGTGCTTTAATTGTCTTCGTTACGGGCACATCAGCAAACAATGTCGATCTCAGATGAGATGCATTAAATGTAGTGGTCCACATAATGGTGAATCCTGTGTCTCACCTATCACTATTTGCGCTCATTGCGGGGGACAACACGCATCCACGGACCGTTCCTGCCCGGAGTACCATATACGGCGACGAGCTCAAGAATTAGCTACGTTCAACAACGTTGACTTCAGGGATGCGCTGTCTATTGCTCGTATGCATCCGTCACCGGGGTTCAACAACATCACTTGCCGGCTCCGATCATTCCTGCTCCAACAAATTTGAGCTCTCCGGACTTTCAAAACCCCCAACTCTTCCCGCCGCTGCCCGCCGCAAGCATGCAGAGTCGACAACGCGGAAGTGGGGACGCAACTCAGTGTGTAACTGTGCCCCATCAGACACACGTCGCTTACCGGCCTCCCCGGCGGCAGACGCAATTAAACAACCAAAGTAACGTTCGTGAGTGGTCTCAGTACCGCAGCCTGTTATATCCCATGCAACATTCATTCACTCCTATCAGCCAAAATCCATACCAGCCAGCTGCTCACAGATTAGCAACCCCACAAGCGCCGAATCAACGACAGCCTCAAGGTCATGCTGAACTTATAGATAAGATAATAAATGTGATTGATATTGTCATGCAAAACATGAGACAAAATAATGCTATGAACAATTCCGATGTCCGGCACCTTGTTACTGGCATATTTCAATCTCTCTCTCCCTAAATTATGGCGGCTTTAAAGGTATTGCAGTGGAATGCGAGATCGGCTAATTCTAACAGAGAAAGCTTGCAACGAGACCTGTTCGTATGTCAGCCTGATATCGTTCTGTTATGTGAAACTTGGTTCAAATTTGAACTAACTGTTCGCTTTCAAAATTATTCAATAGTAAGGGAAGACCGTCTCGATGGGTGGGGCGGCGTAGCTATACTGGTAAAAACTTCGCTGCCGCATCGACCACATCCGTTACACGTACCTGTCACCAACCTTGAATTAGTGGCTGTGGAGATACGAACTGCCCACAAAACCTTTACAGTTGTCTCGTTGTATAACGCTCCCCACCACAGTATCGTGGAAGATGACTGGAGACAATTAATTAGTCAGCTTCGTCCTCCCTTTATCGTAGCTGGAGACGTGAATGCCCACCATGTAGCGTGGGGAGGAGACGTGACAGCCAGGAACGGCAGGACCTTGATAAGCGTTATCGAAGATAATAACCTAGTGATACTCAACGATAGCTCTCCTACTATGATAACTTCACCGTTCCGTAGACCCTCCGTAGTTGATGTAACTTCTAGCACCCCCTGCTTTACTGAAATATCTAATTGGTGCGTTAAAAAGAATTCAGTGGGATCCGATCATCTCCCAATAGAGTTTCACATGAACATCAACATCGATACAACGCACATCTGTTACTCTAATAGTACGTGGAAAATCAAGGAAGCCAATTGGGCCCCTTATAAGGAAACGGTTCGGCGGGCACTCGCAAATACGAGACGTGAATTACGGGACGAAGATGCATACTCAATGCTATGAACGTCGCAGCTAGCATCAGCATCCCTAAGAAAAAAGAGTTTACAGTAATGAAGCACCGTTCTCCTCCTTGGTAGAATTCTGAATGCTCTCGGGAAGTTGCGAAGCGACGACTCGCCTTGAAAACCTATCGTCAGAATCCTTCTTTGGACAACTTGTTGGCTGTCCAAAAAGTGAATGCGCGAGTTAACAAATTCCTGAAGAAAACCAAGAAGGACAGTTGGAACCAATTTTGCCTGTCCCTAAATAATGAAACCAGTATGGCAAGCATCTGGCGTAAAATAAAAGCTTTTAGAACAAGAAGACTGTCTTCCTCCCCTCCTGCTACCACGGCCTGGTTAGAGGAATTCATAGATACAATCGCTCCTCCCACGGTGCCATTTTTAAACCATCGGTTCCCTGCTGAAGAAGACCGCTATCATGTTCTCCTTCGTCCTTTCTCTAAAGAAGAACTCAACGAAGCTATTAACGTATCGAGCGACAGTTGCCCTGGCATTGATCATATACATTACTCTATGCTTGCACACCTGCCTATAGAAGCGAAAGACTTTCTCTTGACCATTTTTAATCTGTACTGGATGAAGAAAGAGCTCATATCAACATGGAAGACGCAAGTAATAATTCCAATTCTCAAAAGTCGTAAAGATCCAAATGTCGGTACTAATTATAGACCTATTGCCTTGTCGTCGTGTGTTGCAAAAACACTGGAACGAATGGTAAAAAGGAGACTAGAATAGTGGCTTGAAAAAAGTAATTTGTTGCCTCGGAGTCAATACGGCTTCACAAAAGCCAAAGGGACCATGGATAACCTGTTTTTGCTTAATATGGATATCACGTCAGCCTTTCAAAAGAAAGAGACAGTAGTAGCAGCTTTTCTTGACGTTAAGGGTGCATATGATCACGTACAAATACCGATACTCTTGGACAAGCTGGCAGGATTCGGAATTCCCTCACGGATGATCTACGGTATCAGTACCCTGATTGCTCAAAGAACGATGTACGTCCGTTTCAAAGGTACCATGATCGGACCTTTTTATGTCTCCCAGGGCTTGCCGCAAGGTGCAATTTTAAGTCCTCTCCTATATACTCTATATACGCACGACCTAGAACGCATACTTACTCCCACCACAAAAATCCTACAGTATGCTGATGATATATGTGTTTATTCTACTGCTGCTTCATATCTTCAGGCCAAAACGGCATTAACCACAACCATCGCACACATCGATGAGTGGCTCTCTATCAATGGGTTGGAGATCTCGGCTGAGAAATCAGCAGTCGTTCCCTTCTCCAAGTCGAAGGCAGCTCGCACTGAAGATCACATTACCTGTGGCAAGTACACCTTCCAAATAAAATCTCACGTTCGATTTCTGGGGATGATTTTTGACTCTCGGTTAAGCTGGGCGCCCCACATCCGATCCACCGTTACCAAGTGTGAAGAAGGTTTAAATGTAATCAGATCACTCACTCGTGTCTGGTAGGAAGCGCACCACAGTGTTTTACTCACCATGTACCGAGGGATAATTCGATCTCGATTAGACTATGGCTGTCAATTCTACCCCACTGCGTCAAAGATTCATCTCTCCAAATTAGATACTCTTCAATATAGAGCCATTCGTACCTGTCTTGGAGCCATGCGATCGACGCCCACCAACGCCCTTTTAATAGAAGCGGGGGAGATGCCCTTGAGCATTAGGCACCAAATGTTATCGGACAAATTCTACATTCAAGGCATGGCCATTATGGACAGTTCCGTCTATCAAAGTAGAGACTGCATTTATCGACTGTGGATTGCATGCCACAGAAGGAATAAAGTGCCAGTCGTTTGTGCCAGCTTTGACACTTGGTCACCTGTCATACATTCTATACGGCGTTCAGCGCATCTACCTGTTTTTGAATATGATCTTCAAACGCTCTGCTCCAAGATCCCAGTCCATTATTTAAGTACGACCTGGCTGGACAGTACTAATGTCAACGTTGGCTTCAATCGTCTCGTTCAAGCACAATGGCCGGGTTTTCTCTATACCGATGGCTCCAAAATTCCGCAAGAAGAGTGTACAGGATGCGCTTTTTTCTGCCCTCAGATCCAGATCCGCAATACCTTCAAACTGCCTACGCGCACTTCTATTTTTACGGCGGAGACAGTGGCAGTTTTGGAAGTACTTAAGTTTGTCTCTAGCACTTCCTTCCCCAAGATATTGATAGTATCTGACTCGCAAAACGTTCTTAAAAACATTCAGTACAGTCGATGGAACAAAATAACCAACAGTTATATCTTGGATGTGATATCTCAATATATTCGCAGAACACGCACTGGCCGGACGATCCATTTGTTGTGGGTACCTTCCCACTCTGGTATCCTCTATAATGATGAAGTTGATGCATTAGCCAAACAAGCAGCAACCTTAGGCACTGTCCTGGATCTGCACCTTCCTTATACAGACTACTTACGTGACGTCAAGGATCACGCAAGACAACAATGGCAGGAAATGTGGAACGTTTCTCAACAGACAAAAGGCGGTTATTACGCAGAGCTACAACCTCGGATTCCTTCACAGCCGTGGTTCATGAGGACACATCTGGACCGATCCACGATTTCTACTCCGCTTCAATCATGCCTCTTTCCCATAACATCTACATCGGATCAACGTTTACAGTTCACCAGCATGTGAGTGTGATCCTGAGTCGGAAGCTGATGTCAACCACATCTTATTTATGTGCCCCAAATTTGACCGTGAACGGTTGCTCTTTCTGAAGACATTGCTGAGTATGGGCTACCATCTTCTTCAATCAGCTTCTTCTCTTTTGTGTACTAAAATGGGTTCGTCTATATAAAGTGATAGTTAACTTCATCAAGAGTACTGGTTACAATATGTAGGTTTTAATGGTGTATGTAAATTATAAATATGTCTTGCTGATGAAGATATTTCAGAATTGGTGTGAATTGTAAGTCAAGACACTTTTAATTATTTTCCAATTAAATTCAATTCAATTTTTAAAACATTATGTACAAAACTGTAACAATTAAGCTTTTTTATTCTTGTAAATATGCGTTTCTGTATTTGTTTATTCAATTATGTGTACATTGTCACTATGTGTTGCCGATGGCTAAATTGAGTACACACTCAAAGGCCAAATAAAAAAATAAAAAAAAATCCGATTCTAATACCGGATCCCCTATCTCTTCTAAATCGACTCCTGTTTCTTCATCTATCACATAAGACAAATCTTCACCCTCATAGAGGCTTTCAATGTATTCTTTCCACCTATCTGGTCTCTCCTCTGTATTTAACAGTGGAATTCCCGTTGGACTCTTAATGTTACCACCGTTGCTTTTCATGTCACCAACGGTTGTTTTGACTTTCCTGTATGCTGAGTCTGTCCTTCCGACAATCATATCTTTTTCGATGTCTTCACATTTTTCCTGCAGCCATTTCGTCTTAGCTTCCCTGCACTTCCTATTTATTTCATTCCTCAGCGACTTGTATTTCTGTATTCCTGATTTTCCCGGAACATGTTTATACTTCCTCCTTTCATCAATCAACTGAAGTATTTCTTCTGTTACCCATGGTTTCTTCGCAGTTACCTTCTTTGTACCTATGTTTTCCTTCCCAACTTCTGTGATGGCCCTTTTTAGAGATGTCCATTCCTCTTCAACTGTACTGCCTACTGCGCTACGACATTGGCCTATGGTACGTATAACGAACTGGTACTGATGCTTACATCAATCGGTCTTGTAGTGCCTACTCTCTTAAACCAGACATCCCCTGTACGTAATTTTTCCTTGACCATTGTGACGTAGTAGAATTTGCTGTTTTGAAGAACGCGCCGCAGCGCGTAGTGTGAAGCAGTCGCCTTCCATTTCTGGCGGTGACATCGCTGTAGCAATCGCAGCTTTGGTGTCCCCCTCTGGTGGAAACGGGAAAAGGTTGCCTGTTCACGTGCATTTAAAGGCCCCTATAAGCTCACCCGGAGTCTGTCAGTCTCGGCGAGTCTAGTAGGTCGGTCAGTCGGAGTGAAGCTAGGTCAGTTTCGCGTCACCAGTTGCTGGTCTGGCTCTCGTTTGCATTTGTGCGGCAGTTAGTGTCTGTCTGTCGTCGGAGTGCTAGTATGTCTGTCGTTTAGATCAAACTTTAAAACTAGAAAATGAGAGTCTTGCCACTCCGCCAGTAATAGAATTCATCTAGTGGTCGCCCGGTCGGGGCTGAGTTCCTGCATCTGAGTCTGCGCGTTAGGCCGCCAGTGTGCTCGAGTTGCTCGGGCAACGGTCATTGGCGGTTGGATTGTTCGTTGGTCGGTCGCACACTGGGACACAAGATGACTTGTCCGCCTGGAGCGCGGCGCATGTGAGGTCCACACGTGAGTCCAGTGGCCGCGCCGTATAGCGAGGCGTAGTGGCTTCGCGGCCAACACGGGAGCAACAGGGGTCAGCCCACGACATCGGTCTGGCCGGTGCGAGCTGCGACGCCGTAAAACGGGAGATCGGCGCGCCTTCCTGTGTCCGTTGAAGGGGCTAGCAGCGGAGGGTTCTGGAGAGCGTTTCGGGGGTGCTGCGCCAGGTCTTCGCCAGAAATCGCAGTTATTAGAAGCTGAGTGATTAGTGATATGTTGTTTCAGCTACTTGTTAAATTCTACTTGAATTGTTGGTCAGTCTCTCGTCCCCAGCTTGCTCGTTTGTCTCTCGTCCGCATTTGTTAGGCAGTTAGTGTCTGTCTGTCTGTCTGTCGATCTGCCATACGTTAATAGCTTCCTCTGTCATGTTTGTCAGATTTGGTGTTAACGAATTTATAGAATTAAAGTAAAGTCCGAATTCCTGAAGTATGTTCTCATCTTGCCTATCATCTTGCGAGGCGGTATATGTGTAATGTAGAGCATGTTGTACACTTTATGTAAGTCTGAATTTCATGGGCTTTATTTAAATAGTCATAAGGTTGCCACCCTTCCATCGTAAGAGCCCTTTATAAACAATTGCACTTTTGGTGGCAAATAATTTCTTAGTGTGAGTGTTTGTACCATTTCCATCCCTCTTCCGGGGTGCATACTTAATGTGATTGTATGAGTTGTTAAAATTTTTAGTTTAAAGTAAACTGGTGTGTTGCAGATTTGCACCAGTGTAGTTAAAAAAAAATGTTATTCTGCCTCTGAATAATTTTAACTTGATATATCGAGGGTGCTTTTCTGCTTATAATTTTAAAGCTGGTTTGAAAAAGCTTTTAGGAATAAAATTCACATTTGTTAAATCGTAACTTGATATTTCGAGGGTGCTTTTCTGCTTATAAATTTTAAATCTGTTTTTTGAAAAGGCTTTTATGAATAAAATTTCCATTGGTTGAAATTTAATTTGTGTCCATCAGTTACTCTTTGGCAACTACTTCCACGCTCACATAGTGTGTTAATTTTCTTGATGAATCGCTAGTATGTAAAGTAAATTCTCTACGAAAAGATGTTGAAAATAAATTTGTACAGTTCAACTATATATAGATCATTCTTGGGAAAGGGCACACATCGTTTTTGCCGTGGTATTTAAGGTGGCTGCTTGGTATTTGGTAGTGGACGCCCTCTCCAGCTTCCCTTCGCGGTAAATATGCCATCAGGGACCATCCATGCAACCATCTGTACCCTCCTGAAAGTTTTTGCGATCGAGGTAGTACCACACACGCTGGTGGCTGAGAGTGATCTCCAGTTCACGTCACCGCCCTTCGAGGCGCTCTATCGCTACAACGGCAATGAGCACCTGATAACTGCACCCTGCCACCGAACCACCAACGTAGGGTCTGAGGATGGTCTGGGCTCTTATGGCTCCCATGCGTAACTCCTTGCTGACGATGTGGACGAGGAAGTGCTCCACAGCTTCCTCACCATGTACAGGTTCACCTGTGTCAACTTACCAGCCACACCAAAACCTTGCGTGGACACAGGAATCGAACTATGCCACACCCCATGCACCCTGTGTAGCGTACACAGCCTAAATAGAGTTCTTCGTGTACACAAGATGCCTGTGTATGGGCATGAACATGTGGTCGGCACCCGATGTGAATCTAGGAGGTCATCATAGTGCATTTGTGGGCATCAGCTGTGTGACGTAATGGCCAGTACAATCTTTCGACTATTCACCGCCACCATCTCCAACTGCGACTGCAGTCGTCATTAATGACCCCGCCGCTGCTTCCAACAAAGGGACCTGACAAGCTGCATCTGACCGTCATACTGACAGCCATCAACCTGCACCGCCTATTCCTCAGTACCTCTTGCACCCCTGTTGTCAGTGTAAGGGAGACTACGGATATAGAACGGCTCCGACTGCCTTCCCTGTTCAGTTTGCAGCTGAACCAGAGCAACACTCTGACCTCGAATGCAGCAAAAATGTCACCGCCGCCACAGTTCCGAGAGGGACTATTAGAGTTGTCCAATTCAAACGTGACAACGCACTCGATCCCTTGGCGGAGAACTCAACCACACCTCCCAAACTTCCATATCACCAACGGAAGAAATTCGGCCTTCATCAATCCTACTTGCCGATCTTTGAGGAAAGGGGGATATAGTATCAATAGCGACACAAATATATTGCATCTAGCTATGAAAACTGCACCCTGTGACTGAAGTGCGTATAAGCAGTGTGTTGCTTGAGCTACGCATCTTACGGGGTGGCTGGCTAGTATTCTATTATGCTGTAAATTGGATATTTGTGGTAAGTTCCTATGGGACCAAACTGCTAAGATCATCGTCCCCTGGGCAACACACACACCCATGGCCGAGGGAGGAGTCGAACCTACGACTGGGGCAGCCACGTGAACAGTGGCAAGGCACCCTAGACCACAATGCTACCCCGCAAGGACCGATGACCTCAGATGTTTAGTCCCATAGTGCTCAGAGCCATTTGAGCTACCCCGTTGTCCTGTGCGAAATGTACTGATGTTCAGAAAAACCAGAATATCTTGAAAGACTAAATACAGGACGTTCATTTTTACAGGAGATGTAAAGCAGTATGTTCTACAGTTCTGCAGAAATGATTAGCATTTCAATCACCTCGGTTCTGCATGTGTCCTGTTGCCTAATAGGCAAGGGGTCGCCATGGGCCCGCATAACTTCTATCATTCATGATGGCATTGACGTGCTTATGAAGTGAAAGGTGTCCTGTGGTACACACATCTATGCTGCATTCACCTGCTTCCAAAGTTGATCTGTGGTGGTTTTCACTGGGTAACAGTGCTGCACTCACCGTTTCACCATAACCCACTCAATTTCCATTGGTGAGTAGTCTGGTGATCTGGCGGGCCAAGGCAAAAGGCTGACATCCGGTGACACCAAGAAGGCTCGTGTTCGTGCAGCAACATATGGTCAGCATTATCTTGCTGTAAAATAGTGCCTGGGGCGTTGTGCAAGAAGGCTGTGGCTATGGGTGGGGCGTTGTGCAAGAAGGGTGTGGCTATGGGTCGCGTATGTCATTCACGTAGGTCACACTGGCTACAGTGCCCTGGATGCGCATCAACTGTGATTTGTGGTTGTATCCAACAGCACCCACCGACTGGGGTAGCGTAGTGGTTAGCACACTGAACTCGAATTCTGGAGGACCACGGTTCAAACCCACTTCAGGCCATCCAGATATAGGTTTCCTGTGATATCTCTAAATCGATTAAGGTAAAAGCTGGGCTGGTTCCTTCGAAAGGACTCGGTCGATATCCTTCTCCACCCTTTCCTAATCTGAGCTTATGCTCCGTCTCTAATGATGACGTTGTCGACGGGCCGTTAAACACTAATCTCCTCCTCCTCCTCCAATATCACCACACACAATAAGGCCTTGAGTTGGCGCTGCATGTCTTATATAAGTACAGTCACTTGATGCCTCTCCCCCTGTCCGCGACGAACCTAATTGCGATCTTCATTTAAAAACAAACGTAACCTTGATTCGTCCTAAAACACTATCTGATACAATTCCTGCCCTAAGGGAAGTCGTTCCATGCACCATTGCCGTCTCGCATGTTTCTGCACATTCGTCGAAGGTAGACGGAAAATTGGACGACGTGCACGTAACCGATTCCTCAATAAACGACGATGTACTGTCATCCCTGATAGAGTACGATGTTATACAACGTTCCACTGTTGTGTCATTGCAGAGGAGAACGCACATCTGTCCTGCTGTGCCGTTCGGATAAGGTGTCGATTTTGTCGGGGGGTTACGGGTGTTGCGACCTGACGCATCTCGTCGTGTTGCATGAACCATGTAACCTTCCCACGAAAATAAAAGAAAATATTTAAATGTGAATAGTCATCGTGCTAAGTGTAACCTCCCCGCAGAAATAAAAGAAAAGTCTATGACAATGGGAAAAGAGCCAAATGTTTGGTCCCCACAAAAAATTATAGAACAATAATGACCCAAATGTAAACTCGACACAAAAATTGAGAAATGAACATTAATCATTAAACCCAGAATAATAGGGCAGCATCGCTGACCTTAGACCCTGTGCAATAATTAATCTGATAAATTGATTCAGGCAGGAAAAGTATAGGAAATATTGTTTCAATTGGAATGATTCTTTCTTTTTTTTAAAAAACGATTGCTTTGAAAACAAAATTATTATTGGGGCATTTCTTGAACAAATTAATTACAATTAACAGATGTTATTAGCTGAGCGCAATGCTGCTTCATTACCTTATTTAACAATATACCTCGTCCCGAATTGTGACCAGAGACCCATGTCGACGCCGGCCGACTCCTCACACACAACTTCCGACTGAGTCCAACTCACAATTGCAACTACATGCTCTCGCGACCCGCTACGTACAACTACTGCACTCTCGCGCGGTCAAGCGCAGACTAGCCACGATAAATAACTCTCTGGTCAGAGATTCTGTCATGCCTCGCCATCGCTGGTAATGAAACGTACGCGTTTCATAACCCTCCACTGGGGGAGCAAAAATTTGGCAGCGATGGTGAGTCATTTGGACTTGCCATGAGCAACAAATTTTTTCATAATTAATTAACTTTACAATTACAGCATATATACAGATATAGAACATGAAGTAAATGTGGTGCACATACACCGAGTACAAAACATATTAGACAATAACAAAATGTGAGTACAAAACATATTAACAAATGACATAAGTGCACACGCACTGAAAAACTCTTTAGCATTTTCACAACAAATAAAGATAATGGCAAAAAAAATCATGTTGACAAGTGACATAAGTGCACATGCACTGTAGTTCAGAACATATCAGCAAATCACAAAATGAATATACGATAAGTAGAAATCATGTTAGAAAAATGACAAAAGTGCACTCGCATTGTAGTTCGAAAAATATGTATAAGCCATGAATACAAATGATATTAGCAAAAAATTATTTTCACTATGTTACAAGAATTAGGATAGGAAAGGGAAGGATTGCATCATGGTTGTAGCACTTTAGGTTGCACGCAGCTGCACTGAAAGTCCATGTCTTTCCACAGAAGTACAACATCAAGTGAGACAATCTAAAGTTATTTTTCCAGAAGTGTTTATCAGCGTAGCCAAGACACTGAAATGTCGTAGCAATATTCCATGTTATCATTTTGGCAGTACATCAGGTACACCAAACAGTGGGATCATAATAACGTCTCCATCGCTCACGGTGGTGGACAGCATGTCGTGTCAACACCACGCTCTTACAAGGCACACCAACGTAGAATTAGTGCAAAAACCAAATATAGTGCTCCATGATCAAGAGGATATACAGGACAAATGGATATTGCAGTAATTCAAGGTAGTTAGGTCAGAAGGTGAAGGACATTAAGTCACATATTAGTCTTCATTGGGAATTACATTAGTAGTTTGCGGCAGTCATAGCCCAGTTATTGAACATTTCTGTACCATGTATGTAGTATTACAGAAAAATGTTCATTAATTGTTTTACAGAGAACATTGGCATTCATTGCCTAATTACAAATCATCAGTAGTCATTCGTTTTACAGAGAACATTGAAATTCGTTGCCTAATTACAAATCATCAGAAGTCACTCGTTTTACAGAGAACATTGAAATTCATTGCCTAATTACAAATCATTAGAAGTCACTCGTTTTACAGAGAACATTTTACAGAGAACATTGGCATTCATTCCCTAATTACAAATCATAAAAGTCATTCGTTTTACAGAGAACATTGAAATTCGTTGCCAAATTACAAATCATCAGAAGTCATTAGTTTTACAGAGAACATTGAAATTCGTTGCCTAATTACAAATCATCAGAAGTCATTACTTAAAACAGGAGGTAGTCAATAACATAGTATTACAGAATAATGTTGATAATTAATCATTGGTCATCCCAATACAGTAATCAGTAGCATTCATTTCCCAGTTATAAAGCATTATTAATTAATCATTGGTCATCCCAATACAGTAATCAGTAGCATTCATTTCCCAGTTACAAAGCATTATTAATTAATCATTAGTCATCCCAATACAGTAATCAGTAGCATTCATTTCCCAGTTATATAGCATTATTAATTAATCATTGGTCATCTCAATACAGAAATCAGTAGCATTCGTTTCCCAGTTACAGAGCATTATTAATTAATCATTGGCCATCCCAATATAGTAATCAGTAGCATTCGTTTCCCAGTTACAGAGCATTATTAATTAATCATTGGCCATCCCAATATAGTAATCAGTAGCATTCATTTCCCAGTTACAAAGCATTGTTAATTAATCATTGGTCATCTCAATACAGTAATCAGTAGCATTCATTCCCCAGTTACAAAGCATTATTAATTAATCATTGGTCATCTCAATACAGTAATCAGTAGCATTCGTTTCCCAGTTACAGAGCATTATTAATTAATCATTGGCCATCCCAATATAGTAATCAGTAGCATTCATTTCCCAGTTACAAAGCATTATTAATTAATCATTGGTCATCCCAATACAGTAATCAGTAGCATTCATTTCCCAGTTACAAAGCATTATTAATTAATCATTGGTCATCTCAATACAGTAATCAGTAGCATTCATTTCCCAGTTACAAAGCATTATTAATTAATCATTTGTCATCTCAATAGAGTAATGAAATTATGCACATATTATTTATGCATTCATTATTCAAGTGACATACTATTCAGAGCTAATCAGAATGACTCAGAACTCTCTTAAACTGGTATTTATAGGGGAAAGCAAGAAGAGAAAAAGAAAAAATTTGCTTCTGGGTTGTTCCTGTAAATGAAAATGTGTAACGTCATTCGTCATGAGTCATCTGTAGCAAGGTTATGAAACAAGTAGAGTATATGTAATCACATTCATAAATGACATAGATTTAATGAACAACTGCTTATAGCACATTAATTTAAAAAATAATTTCTCCTGCAAAAATATATAAGAAAAATGGATTATTAAGCTGAAAGAAGAAACGCATTTAGTGCTGAAAAGTAGTGAACTTCGAATTAACACGTAGTGAAATGTGTATAAAAATGTGTTCCATAGCTGTCCTTTCCAAAACCTTCAGTCATTATACTATGCAATATAACACCTGCTGTCAAAGCGAACTGCAACAAATACTTAAATAACTACATAGCATGAATACATAACTTCCACATTATCCTCATCTGTAAAGAAAAAAACTTCATTATCCATCACTTCATTATCTATATTATCATAACTCCATTATTATCATCACCTGTAAAGAAAAACTTCATTATCCGTAGTAGCATATTCTTCATCATTATTCATCAGCATTCATTATCATCTGCAAAAAAAATCATTTCATTACTCATTACATAACTATTCCTTATCTCTAGCATATTCCATCACTAAAACTAAGATGTGTAGTTCTGTCTGACAGCCTGCATCAATCGCCTTGTATTCTGAAAGAAAGAATTAGTTAAGACTGCTATTCTACGATGTGTATAGTATATACTTGTTAATGCTTGTTAATCCTGATCCATTTACTCTTCCTCACGAGGTTTGCATCTTCTTTCGGTCATTCCGAAGGTGAAATTCCCATTTTTGTTTAATTTATTTCTTTTACGCATCATTTCTTTCTGAAATTGATGAACAGAGATTAATGTCTTGCATTTAAATCATATACTCACTAAATAATGATTGGTTTATGGTAACATAATTAAGCATACAGCATAACATGACATAAAACGTAATATGTGAAAACTTATATAGTGTTCAGAGGCAAACATGTACTCAGTGTATCACAATGTAACAGTAAAGTAGTCACGATGTTGAGATATCGTAAGGCAAAGTGTCAAAGTCAACTGGTGTTTGCTATATCTTAACTATTTCATAGTGCATACAAATAAAACATGAAACAATCGTATATACCTAAGAAAGACAAAAAATGTGACGTTCGTTGTGTTCAGCTTGTATGTTGTGTATTTAATAGAGGCGAGAATTAAAGACTTTAATGGAGAGAGAATTTAATAAAATTAATATGTAACTAGATAAAATTGCATAATTATTCATAAGATACGTAAGTTTCTCTGGAAAAAATGTGCACAGTCTGATATGTAACGACAAGAAGAGCGACCTGCTAACCTTACCTTGCCGGGCACTTGCCAAGAAAAAATACGATAATCATCAATAATTAGTCATGTGAATATAATTGCATAAGTGATAATAAAAATTAGTAAATGGCATCATAGTATGTTAAATCATAAAGTGTCTTCATTCAATAAAGGGTTTAATATTGGAGACATGGTGGTTGCCTTTACTTTTTCTGGTTCTCAGAATTTCGACGTGTACAACATTGGGGTGAGGAATGCTGCGAATCCGATATGGACCTGCGTGTAGAAGTTCAAATTTACTGCACTTACCTTTTATTCTGCTGGATAAATAGTGTGTACGTACTAATATCTTCTGTCCAATGTGAACGTCACGGCTTATACAAACTTGTTTTTGCTGTCTTCTCCAGCGCTCTGCGGCACGTTTGATGTTGTTCAGCGCAATGTTAATTATTTCGTGGTGTCGTAATCGACGAGATGTAGGAAAGTTTACTAATTCTGTAATTTTGTTAGGTGGTTCAACATTTTTCAGTATAACAGACGGAGAGAGCATAGTGGATTCATTTGGTATGGAATTAATTACATCTTGGAATGAGAATATGTGTTTGTCCCAATCAGTATGTCTTTTGTGGCAGTATATCCTACACAGTTTACCAATTTCTTTCATTAATCGTTCACAAGGGTTCGAAGAAGCATGGTACCTGGATATATAGATCGGAGAAATGTTTCTAGCTCGTAACATGCGTGTCCATATAACAGAACGAAACTGTGATCCATTATCGGAAATTACTTTCAACATATGCCCTACATGAAATAGAAAATGCTTTACAAATGCTTTCTAAACGGTTTTAGCAGTAGCTTTGCGTAACGGAGTGAAAGTAACAAATTTTGAAGTGAGCTCAACAGCGACAAAGATGTAGCAAAAACCTCTATTAATTCTGGGAATCGGACCAAAAATGTCTACAGCGGCCATGTGTCTTAATTTAACATGTACAATGGTATATAATGGAGGAATATGTGAAGTCGTGTCTGACTTAGCTTTCTGGCAAATTTTACATGACGCTAAAACTCGTCGTATACGTTTCTCCATGTTGGCAAAATAACAGTTCTGTCTCAGTAAAAGAAAACATTTTCTAGCTCCGTAATGTGCGTAACTTAAATGAGTATACCATATTAATTTGTTAACCAGTTCATCAGGAATGCATAATAACCAATTATTGCTGTCAGGATGAGAGCGGCGAAACAGAATGTCATTGCGTACATTGTAATGGTTTCTAATCGTAGCATTATTCCTATCTTGCCAAAGGTGTTTAATATCTTTCCACACGTTGTCTTTACTTTTCTCTTTTGCTATGTCCTGTAATGACGACGAAATAAAATTTTCAAATGCAACTTGTTGAATGTACATAACGCTGAAATTTGCTTTGCAGAAGTTGGTTGCGATGTGTTGCTGATTGTTGCTGAGAGAACGGGATAGTGCATCTGCTATAATATTTTGTGTGCCGGGAATGTGAACAACTGTAAAATTAAATTCCTGTAGATAAAGCTTCCATCTGCTTAATCTGTCGTGAGTGAATTTAGCTGAAAGTAAAAATTGTATAGCTCTATGGTCTGTGTAAACGGTGGTATGTCTGCCATAAAGAAAATGCCTGAATCTCGTAAAAGCCCAAACAACACATAATGTTTCCAGTTCTGTAACGGAATAATTTCGTTCAGCAGGTGACAGAATGCGACTTGCAAATGCGATGTTTTTAATTACTGTTGAGCCATCTTCTTCAATTTCCTGAAAAATGTGTACGCCTAAAGCTGTGTTAGAACTATCGGTGGCAATGGAAAAATTTCTGGTAAGATCTGGATGCGATAAAAGTGGAGAATTCAACAAAGCATGTTTCAGGTTCACAAATTCAGAATGTGCTTGCTTATCCCAGGACCAAATAGTGTTTTTACCTGTCAATTGGCATAATCTAGGTGTGTCTAAAGCAGAGTGATGAATAAATTTACGAAAAAGTTATTTAACCCAAAAAACTGCGTAGTTGCTTCTTCGTCGTAGGAACAGTAATGTCACGTAGAGCTTGAAGTTTTTCCGGATCAGGCGCAATGCCTTCTGCTGAAATTACGTGTCCAAGAAATTTTATAGAAGTTTTGCCAAAGTGCGATTTACTCGGATTAACTGTGAGTCCTTGTGCACGAAAGGTTTGCAACAGTTGTTCTAAAATCAGATTGTGTTCAGTCCAGTTAGCTTCTGCGATAAGAATGTCGTCTACGTACGTCGTGATTCTGTCTTTAAGTTCTGTCGGAAGTATTGTGTTCAAACCGCGAATAAAAGCTGCTGAAGAAATAGTTAAGCCGAACGGTAATTTACAAAATTGATAACAGTCACCAAAACAGAGAAATGCTGTATACTTTCTGCAATTCGGATGGAGCTGAATTTGCCAAAATCCCGATTTCAAATCTAGTGTGGAATAAATAGCCGTACCATGAAATTTCTGTAGAAGTTCCTCTAGTGTCTGTGGTCGATCTGTTTCATTAATTATTATGTCATTGATGTGACGTGAATCAAGTACGAGGCGAAGTGAGCCATCTTTTTTCTTAACAATATGTAGCGGGTTTATGTACGGACTAACTGCCGGTTCAATAATTCCTTGGTTAAGCATATCTTGCAATTCTTTCTTGACCTGTTCTCTATGGATATATGGAATCGGATAATGTTTAGCTTTAAATGTATCGTGCTGTTTCACTTGAAATTCATACATAAAACCGGACATAGTACCAGGAATGTTGTCAAAAACTGGAGCTTGCTGTAAAAGAATTTTGTGTAGTTGCGTGCGTTCGTCGTCTGCATTTGCACTGCTTTGTTTAACTTTGTCAGAAATCATCTGCATTACGTCGTAGTCAGCTTCGTCTGGAGTATTATAGTTGTGTACGTACGTGTCTGTGAACAATGTGGGATTATAGTCTATGGTACGTGATACGGAAATGACCTCTGTGCGATTAATTGTTTGTTCTTCCGAAGATAAAGAGTGCTGAAATTCTAAAGCCAATTGTACATTTTCATCCTTTAGCATTAAATAGGAATTCTGAAAATCAATAACTGCGTCGTGTTGTACCAGAAAATTCGTACCTAAAATAATGTCTGTTGTCAATAAAGGAATAATCAAAAAATTTGAGTGAAATGTGTGACCTGCAATGCAAAATGATAAATGTGTCTGTAATTTAACGTCTACTCCTTTACTCGATACTGCTCCTTTTACTTTCGTTTTGCCTAATGGTAATGTGGGATAGGTATTCTCTTTGTTACACTCGTTGAAAGTTTCTTCATTTATAACTGACATAGGTGATCCGGAGTCGATTACTGCTGAAAATTTCGATGAACCAATTTTAATTTCGATGACAGGGTGTGAAATGGTTTTTTGAACAATTGGTCTTTCCTGTAAAAGAGTGTCTCGGATGTCGTCAAAAGTAATAACATTTTCGTGAACAACATTCTGCGTGTCAAAGGTAGTGCTTGTGGTACTGGAAGATGCGACCTTTACAGTATCTAGTCAAATTCTATCTGACGTGTTATTATTGTCAGGACGATTCTGTGGCATTTCGACTATTTCAACCGTTCTATTATTTCTTCCAGACGTATTACGCTCTGGATGATACCTACTATCTGGTTCATTCACTAGAATATGTTGTTGCTGATCACTTTGTTGCTGGTAAGACCGACTGTTATTAAACGTACGCTGAAAATTGTCCTCATTATTTTTACGTCTGTAGTAATAGTCATTCCTATACGGTGCATTGCGATAGGAATTGAAATACTGTGTTTTCTGTACGTAGTTGTTCCTGTGCTGGCGTGCGTTACTATACGTGCACGCAGCGAAACATTATAGTTTGGTTGACCTTGTGCATTACATTGTTGGTTATTTATGCTAACCGGTTGACTTTCATGCTGCTGCGGTAGAAAACTTCTATTGTTACCAAAATGTGGTTCCTGTTGCTGATAATTTTGACGATATTGATAATTAGAATTTTGTCTGTTATTAAAGTTCTGGTGGTTGTCGTTCCTAAAGCGTCTGTTATCCTTCCTATTGAAATTACGTGCCTGATCATAATTGCTGTATGTTTGTTGACCTTGGTTATTATATGAAAAGTTTTTGTTTACGAAGGAATAATCTGATTGCTGCACTTCTAAAAGCTGCAACAGATCTCTGAATGCTGAAATGTTTTCCTTCTGCTGACCTGTTAGAAGTGACACACTTAATGATTGTGGTAATTTAGAAATGCATAATTGTATGAATGCAGATTCACTGTACGGTTCACTTAGGTACTGGTTTTGTTGCACCATGTGTTCAAAAAATTGCGTCACACTGGGAAAATTTGAGTTCTCATAATTTGGTAAACTAATTAACTGATCTTTAAT
Organism: Schistocerca nitens; assembly: GCF_023898315.1. Classification (NCBI taxonomy): domain Eukaryota; kingdom Metazoa; phylum Arthropoda; class Insecta; order Orthoptera; family Acrididae; genus Schistocerca; species Schistocerca nitens. Next base: position 182,708,121 of record NC_064620.1, on the reverse strand, counting down.
TCTGCGCTATGTCGTCTTCAACCAATACGCTGACAGAAAAGCATTCTGAAACTCTTCTACTGAATAGCATTGCCTCGCGATCAGTGTCATACGAGTTGCTGGTTCGCCTTACAAAAAACTGCAAATAAATTCAAGTTTGTGCGTTATGGGCCAAGTCGGTGGAAAAGCAAAGCTAAATTGTTGTATCCAATCTAGCGGGTGAATCTGTGTTCTGTCATTTTTAAATACTTTGAACTTTCTCACTGATAGAAAATGTTTGTAATCAAAATTATCATCTCTGTATGTCGGAACCAGTTCAGGATTAAATGAAAATCTATTTGACTGGGACTGTTCAGAATCTAACTCACGTACTCTTTGTAGATTACCTAAATTATACGCGCTGCGTGAGTCTGACAAATGTTCGCAAAGTGGAGTCGGCTGTGATGTGTTAAACCCAGAAACATTTTTTATCTCTGTTACCTCTTGCTGTAAACATGACAATTTTCTACGTAAGGTGTTATTAGATGAATCGATCTCATTGATTGTCTGTTGTAGATTTTGAAATTCAGGTGTTTGATTAAATGAAATCGGTGCAGTATCGTCTGATTTATGGTCATTACTACTTTCGATAACCTCAATACGACTGGCCAATTCATCATATTTTTCAGTCAGTATTTTTGCCTGATCATCGTTTTTACTGTCAGAAGCATTAATCTGTTTTTGTAATTTACGTGTGGTTTCGTTCAATTTTTTAATGTCAGCTTTCACGACATCAGAATCCTGTGTTAGTTCTAATTGTTCGAATCTGTCTGTCACTGACTGAATATCTGCTGTGTGTATATCTGTTTTTTATTTAAGATCAGAAATTTCATCACGTAATTCGGCGTTCAACTGTTTGATGGTATTAATTTCGTCGGACACTAGCAATATTGTTGTCTACGTATGTTTTTGCCTTCGCAAACAATTTACGTTTGTCTTCTTGTCTCTGTGCAGTGATTGTTTCCATTACTTGACGTTTTACTTTATTTTGATCCTGTATAAATTTGCGGAAACGCGTATCACTGTTTTGTATGTGGTGATTAAAGCGCTCGTCAATTTGAGTATTCTGTTGTTCGAATTTCGCGTCTATCTTTGCGTCCATTGTGCGCGAAAGTTCTGCTGTCATTAATTTAAGCTCGTCGCGTAATTGTGTAGCTTTTTCAGAGCATTGTTCACCGACTGTACTAATCTCCTCTCTAAGTGTTTCGGTTGTAGCTGTTTGCATATCCCTTAATTCTTGAGCAACAGATCTAATTTCTTCGCTACTTTTTCTTGAACAAGCCTCAATTTCCTCGCGTAACTGTTCCTTAGTATCATGACACTGCGCGGCAACGGCTGTAATCTGCTCGCTAAACTGTCTGGAATTGTTGTCTAAGTTTTCATTAAGGCTGTCATGTTTTTCATTAAGCTGTTTGATCAGTTCACTAAGCTGTCTCGAATTGTTGTTTAATTTTTCATTAAGGTGTTTGTTCTGTTCACTAAGTTGTTTGAAATCTTCTTTGAATTGTTTGTTATCTTCATTAAGGTTGTCTAATTTTTCACTCTGTTGTTTGAAATATTCCTTAAGTTGTTTGAAATTTTCACTAAATTGTTGTTGTAGCAATCTTGCCATAATTTGTTCAAAGTCAATATTACCGACATTATTCTCTGTACTGTTTGTTGGTGTATCTGCAATTGTCGCGTTTTGTATGACCATTTGGTCATTCTGTAATTTACAAAAAGGTTTACCAATCGCATGTACATTGTTAGCCACTACACCGGAATTAAACAAATCTGTCGTGCTTTGAGTATCCTGTTCATTTTCATTAGAAAAATTTATCTGTTCGTCACGTAAATTTTCCATACCCGGTGTGTTAAGCTGGGCAGCGCTCATTACAATAGAGCGCCACGCGTCATCAAATGTCGTCAAATTAACAGAGGAGACAATTGAATTCGTTTGTTCATCATTAAGATAAAAATCATCATTAGTGGTTGGAACGCACTGATTGTCAGTGAACGCAGGATTGTCATCATTACATTGCATGTCACAATTACTATCGGTCAAGTTGTTTAGTTCGGTTATTTCACTCATTATACCTCGCGATGCACTATTAATAGTCTTTCGCGGCATTTTTACACTAGTCACAATTATTCACAAATGAGACAAAGACAATACAAAATGCAACAAACTTAAATACAACAAAGAGCAACAAATTGCTGATGACCTGTGGGAGAAAGTCACAAAATTAGTAAAAGCGTTGCGCCAAATGCTAATTATATTTTATTAAATAAGAGCAGATATCCAACTACTTCTCAGAAGATTCTCAAAGAAATACGATCCTGGTCCGGATGTCGCCAAGTGTAACCTCCCCGCAGAAAAAATTCTATGACAATAATTAAATGTAAATGGGCATAGAGCCAAGTGTAACCTCCCCACAAAAATGAAAGAGAATATTTAAATGTAAATGGGCATCGTGCTAAATGTAACCTCCCAGCAGAAATAAAAGAAAAGTCTATGATAATGGGAAACGAGCCAAATGTTAGGTCCCCACAAAAAATTATAGAATAATAATGACCCAAATGTAAACTCGACACAAAAATTGAGAAATGAACATTAATCATTAAACCCAGAATAATAGGGCAGCATCGCTGACCTTAGACCCTGTGCAATAATTAATCTGATAAATTGATTCAGGCAGGAAAAGCATAGGAAATATTGTTTCAATTGGAATGATTCTTTCTTTTTTTTAAAAACGATTGCTTTGAAAACAAAATTATTATTGGGGCATTTCTTGAACAAATTAATTACAATTAACAGATGTTATTGGCTGAGCGCAATGCTACTTCATTACCTTATTTAACAATATACCTTGTCCCGAATCGTGACCAGAGACCCATGTCGACGCCGGCCGACTCCTCACACACAACTTCCGACTGAGTCCAACTCACAATTGCAACTACATGCTCTCGCGACTCGCTACGTACAACAAATGCACTCTCGCGCGGTCAAGCGCAGACTAGCCACGATAAACAACTCTCTGGTCAGAGATTCTGTCATGCCTCGCCATCGCTGGTAATGAAACGTACGCGTTTCAACCACTGTGTACTCACTTCGTCCCATACGAGCAGCAATTTCCCGGATGGATGCATCAATGCGGTTCGTGCATACTTCTGCGAGGCATCCTTCATGTCTGCTAAAGTCGCATTGATCCATTATCTTCGGTTTCTAGCGACGGGAGCTGCAGCCTCATTTTGCCAGTAGATGGTGCTATGCTGCGATATCGGTGTTCAACACATGGATCGGCATGGTTCAAACGCTAATCTGCTGTTCTGTTCTGTTTTTTTTTTCTGAACATGGGTGTACTTTCTACATTGTCACACTGCTGTAGCCGCTATGAACTTGTTTAGTCTCTGGACTCTCTTGGTTTCGCTTTTGATCTACATTCAGGCTCCAGCTTATGACGGCTGTAGCTCTGTTTATACGTTATGCATTCTCATGAGACACGAACAGAAAAAGTATGGTTAAATGATTGCGGCTTCATCTTGGATAATACAGGGTGATTCAAAAAGAATGCCACAACTTTAAAAATGTGTATTTAATGAAAGAAACATAATATAACTTTCTGTTATACATCATTACAAAGAGTATTTAAAAAGGTTTTTTTTCACTCAAAAACAAGTTCAGAGATGTTCAATATGGACTCCTCCAGACACACGAGCAATATCAACCCGATACTCCAACTCGTTCCACACTCCCTGTAGCATATCAGGCGTAACAGTTTGGATAGCTGCTGTTATTTCTCGTTTCAAATCATCAATGGTGGCTGGGAGAGGTGACCGAAACAATATATCCTTAACATACCCCCATAAGAAAAAATCGCAGAGGGTAAGATCAGGGCTTCTTGGAGGCCATTGATGAAGTGCTCTGTCACGGGCTGCCTGGCGGCCGATCCATCGCCTCGGGTAGTTGACGTTCAGGTTTCATAACTAACCTTTTTCGTAGGACTCTCCATACAGTTGATTGTGGAATTTACAGCTCTCTGCTAGCTCTGCGAGTCGATTTTCCTGGGCTGCGAACAAATGCTTGCTGGATGCGTGCTACATTTACATCACTCGTTCTCGGCCGTCCAGAACTTTTCCCTTTGCACAAACACCCGTTCTCTGTAAACTGTTTATACCAACGTTTAATACACCACCTATCAGGAGGTTTAACACCATACTTCGTTCGAAATGCACGCTGAACAACTGTCGTCGATTCACTTCTGCCGTACTCAATAACACAAAAAGCTTTCTGTTGAGCGGTCGCCATCTGAGCATCAACTGACGCTGACGCCTAGTCAACAGCGCCTCAAGCGAACAAATGTACAACTACATTAAACTTTATAGCTCCCTTAATTCGCCGACAGATAGTGCTTAGCTCTGCTTTTGTCGTTGCAGAGTTTTAAATTCCTAAAGTTGTGGTATTCTTTTTGAATCACCCTGTATATACCGGGTGATAAAATAGTCCTCCATTGGAAACTCCGTGCAGAACTGGTATTGTACAAGTATGTGTGGGGATTATTGGATCCCTTAATCAGGTAGGGGAAATGTATAGGCTGGATTTTCTTGCCGGCCGAAGTGGCCGTGCGGTTAAAGGCGCTGCAGTGTGGAACCGCAAGACCGCTACGGTCGCAGGTTCGAATCCTGCCTCGGGCATGGATGTTTGTGATGTCCTTAGGTTAGTTAGGTTTAACTAGTTCTAAGTTCTAGGGGACTAATGACCTCAGCAGTTGAGTCCCATAGTGCTCAGAGCCATTTGAACCATTTTTTTGGATTTTCTTAGTGGAAATTAGGGAAGTGCAGCCACATGAAGAACAGAACTTTTGGGCATATAAGTCCATGGTTGTAACAAATAGATCAAATAGGGATGATGCAGGAATAAGTCTTAGGAGAATAAGAAAAATCGGTATGCGGGAAAGCTACTATGAACGGTGTCGTGAACGCGTTATCATAGTCAAGATAGATACAAAGGCAACACCAACCAAGGTAGCACATTCCTGCTTGCTCTGGAGATGATAAATAGATAGAAAGAAGTTATGATAACATAAAAAAATCTGTTCTGATAACTGAGAAGGAAATGATCGACAAGAATTCCATACTAGGAAAAGGAAGTGAGGGGAAATAATAGGAGAAGTTGGACTTGGGGAAAGTAATGCCTTGTAGAATTTGGGAAGTAATGCCCGGTATAATTTAGGACAGAACATAATCATTGCCAAAAACTGGGTTAAGAAACCAGTAAGAAAGTAGTGTGCGTTGAAAGACCTGAAGACACTGGAAGTTTGAGATCGATCATTTGATGGTACGACAGATATTTCTAAACCAGATTTTAAAATTTATGAGAACGCAGACTTTCTAGTCGTATTTCATTAATGAAATATTCTGCGGTTATCAGACAATCCGTGGCGACGTCTTGTCTTGGCGGTTAGAGAAGTTTCGTAGTCGTCATCAGCAGCTCTCATGACATTGTTCAAGGGAGTGAAGCACTGCTGAAGAAGTTGTTTAATAAAATATAAGACTGTTTGCAGAAAGTCGATTATGCTTAGCTTAATACTAAACGAATGGAATGAAAGCTAAAAGACTTCTGAAAATATCGTAAACTACTGCTCTAAAGGAAAGAGGTCGACTAAGAAAGCGGTGGACACAACGTTTCTGAAGACGGAGCTAGTAGATGCCTAATTCCTGTAAGTGAGACACTGAGGATGATAGCGTGATCTGACGATTCTAACCTCCAGAGCATAATCATTGACCACCGGATACTTATAGCACCGCGATCACATTCGTTGGGACTATGAATAAAGTATTTACGTTCTGCCTTCCAGGTTTCTTGTCCCCTACCGTTCTGTTTCGGCGAATGTCCTTTTACGTGACTCCTTAGTTATTTGAACTAATTCGTGTCAAGCACCCATTATATTTATGTGCTGAGTGGAGTGCAAACCAACCATGTAAAGGAAGACGTGGACCGTTCAAGTTTTCTTCTGCCAAAACTATCGGATACAGCATATAAGTTACAGTCAGCGAGTGCGACGGAGAACCGGATATTACAATATAACGATGTGGTTAATATTTCATCTGCAGTGACGTAAAAGAATGCTTAACATACGAGATGCGGGAGAATACTGAGCCGTGGCTGCTGGCGCTGGGGTGTTCGACTTGCATCGCTGATATCGATATTTGACTGTTCTGCCATGTTTGACTGCTCCCCCGGCGGGCTTTCTGGGTGAACGTGTGACGAGTGAGTCTCCACTCGGCATTCAAGGAGCCAACTTGTGTTGAAAACAAGCCTGCGTCCCTAACCGTGATGCATGGGCCTCGCCGTGCTCGCCGCCCTTGTCTTTTGGCGCGCGCAAGATGTACGGTGCCGATCATTGTGCGCCTTGACGAGCAAAGTTGTGGTGGGTTCGTCGTCTCAAATAGAACATCTTCCCAGTTCGTAATTTGCAAACTCCAAGTTACGTACGACTTTTATTCTGTGTTTAACTAAGGAGAATGTTGAAACTTATTATGGCATGGGCAGCTGCCGGAGATGATTCTGAAATTAGTTCCACGGTGGCTATTTTAAGGAGACTGATGTTCCTCATTCCGTTTTTGATCATCCATGGAGTGTGTGTGTTTTAAGGGATTTTTATGCTAATTTTAACTTGTCTTAGGACCTATTGTGCACTTTGGGACTGGCTGCGGTTGTGTACGTGCCCGGCAGCCGTAGAGTTACTGGTTTAATCATTTGTCACGGCAGCAGTTGGTATGTTTATTTAATGTTGAAAGTGCCTTAAGGCAAGTGGAAGTGATCTTTAAGTTTCCTGCTAGGTTGCTGGGTGACGGGTAATGTTAGAGTATTGCTCACTAAGAATTTGGGGGCGTGCTTATTATATAATCCAGTGTGGCTGTGGTTTGACCTTGTTTTCATTGTAATCTGTTTGTGCTGCAGGCCGTTTGTTGAGACTGCTCGTTCACAGGCGTCGGCGCGGTTATGGATTCTTATCAGGACCGCTCATTTAGGGGCCGGTCGGATTATATATAAATATATACCGCCCGCTATGTGACCTTGTGGACAAGCCGTGGGGAGTTAATGCTCGTAATGCTAGCCGGCCGTAGCGTTACTGCTTCCAGACACTACTATGGGCCTTAACACTGTTCTCTAAGGTTAAGTATATTTTGGGAATCATTCTGAATCATTATGTCCGTTAATTAAGTGAGGCCACTTTTTAATTTTATTGGTTGAGTTATTACTGTCCCTTCTTATTTAACACTTACGTTGATCACTTGTGTATCTTTAAGGAACGTGCAAATTGTTATTATTACAGTGTGCAAGTTTTACGACCCTGGTTGTCCCACTTCATATTTTTAGTATAAGCATGTTTCACTGTGGACGCTAATGTGGGCAGTTCAGTTTTATTAAGTTTTAAGATCTCTTTGTTCTTTATGAAGTTGTGGTGGAAACTTTGGTGGGAAGTGAATAGTGTTATTAGTCTCTTGAGACATGGTTAGAGAAGAATGATTGTTTGTGACTGATTATTCACCGTGCCTACTATCAATGATTTTGGTTGCGGGTGCAAAATAATATGAGTCTTATTCGTGTTTATGTAATTCATTCAAAGATAAGATTTCTATATTGCATCAGTAAGAGGGCAAATGCCGAACTGAAGTTTATAATGAAGTCTGTTTTGAGTCAAATTAAAATTGTAAAGCAATCACAAGCTTGGCCATCACCAGTGATCCCGAGATTCCTTCTTCCATTAAATAACTGTGGTGAGATTGTAATTTTGATTTTATAAATAACTGGGTAGTACCGCGGTTCAATACTATTTGCGTAACTGTAGTTATTTCGAAACTACGAACTATTTCGAGCACTGAATCTCATTCTTTAACGAAAATATCTCCAAATTCTTTACAGCAGTTGTGTTCAAACATCACCTTCAATCTTACACCTGCATATTCCCTGGAAGTATCGCGGCTACACCTTCATCTTCTGATCTCCTCTCATGGTGAGTAACAGTCATGAATAAAGCTTTATTAAGTAACAGGGGCTGCTTTACATTTGTGGTAGTGGTTAATAAGATGGTTAATAAGATGTTGTTCGAACAACTGGCCATAAATGGATTCGATGGCACCAGGTTGAACGGACTTATTGTGAATGGATGGCCCAGTCTAGGGCTTGATTGATCAATGTGTATCTTCATTGTCCCGTATGCTGTATTTCTCCCTTCTGTTTCTGGGTATAAATTTATTTTTAATTTATTGTATGAAAAATAATCTTTAAACTCGACTAAAGTTCATATTACTAATATCTGTTCTGCATGAAATTTATTCTTGATATGAAATTAATGTATTTTCTTTACAGACAGATCTTCTTTCACGTGGTTCACAAGCTACGTATATTAAGGAGAAGTATAAGGCTTGTCATATAATCGAGAATGAAGAATTGGTGCCGGCTGGGGTGGTCGTGCGGTTCTAGGCGCTACATTCTGGAACCGCGCGACCGCTACGGTCGCAGGTTCGAATCCTGCCTCGGGCATGGATGTGTGTGATGTCCTTAGGTTATTAGGTTTAAGTAGTTCTAAGTTCTAGGGGATTCTAAGTTCTAGGGGACTGATGACCTCAGAAATTAAGTCCCATAGTGCTCAGAGCCATTTGAACCTTTTTTTTTTTTTAAAGAATTGTTACCCTTCTTAAATAACCTGAAAACATTAGAACCCGTAATTTTTCTAGTCTTATTTCCTTATGCAAATGCCTTTAACTGAGTAAAACGTGTTCCAATTCTCCAAAAAAGACTCTGTTTTCCTATGTAAGTCCAGGCCAAGGTCTATCTGTGCTGTTTGTGATCAGCCAGCTAATAGAAGAAGAAAACAAGATAGAAAACTAATTTGAAAAGATAATATTCTCGTCCGCTACAATGGGGAGGAGGAAATGTTTAAATTACTTCACTATAAAGTTGCACGACTTTCGCGCAGTGATAGCGACGGCTGCAGCTAGGCTGCGATGTTCCTTCCGTTGCTCCGAAAGGAATTAAGTTCTGAATACTGCATGATTATTTGATACGGAATGTTGCCAGTATACAATAAATAATTTCAACATGTATTTTTTATGCATAAAATACTAACATATTTGTATCTTTTACACATCTTTCGTCCTACAGCAGTCTTCACTAACAACTTTTTTCTTTTCTTGCGATCCTAATAATCTGAATAGTGCAAATAATAAGTATTGGTTCTGTGTGCGATTAACACAACGGCAGTACATGTCTTATTCTCTGGTTTATTCTCTGGTACATCATATAGTAACGATTATTATTATTTTCGTTCACAAGTGTCTCTCATATTATAATTTTCATACAATGCGCTTTACACAAAATGTACTTTACGTCAGACAAACGTCATAGTCAGTCTTGTTGATGGTTTTTTACACAATTTCACACGTCTTTCGTATGGGTACGCTTTACTTCATACATTCGGCCATAGTAACAGTTTGCCGAATGAGGTTCGAACCGCATACTTTGGCCCATGGGTTACGGAGAAGTATTAAGTGGCCGAGATAGCACTTTCCGTGTTGTGGACTGCAAACACACCGTGGGAAATGTTCCCGTTTTTTAGTCTTGTTGCTGCATGAATAGTGCTTTCCCCTTTGTCCTACTTCTCTGTACCCTTCTAGATTCCGTGTGTGTGTGTGTGTGTGTGTGTGTGTGTGTGTGTGTGTTTTTGTTCATGTGCTTGGGTTTGGGTGGGTGAGTGAAAGAGAGACAACAGGCAACGTTTTTAACATCAACACCGGAGGTTACCGGGCGGTACACCATTTTAAAAATGTGTCAGCCTCATACCATAACAGTGAGTGGAAGCCGATGCGAGTACAGTTTTCCAATACATGGAGCATCCGGGCATCACGAGGTGAACACGCGCTCTTGTTCGCGTTTCTGCCCGGCTGCGACCCGCAGGTCGTTGCTTTTACAGCAGAGAGCTCACGGCATATTAATTTTCGGCAACGAACGCCACTAAAATGACCAACACTTTTTTTTTCCATTTTGTGATTTTTGCTGCAGAACCGTGGCAGATACGCTGGTGCCTCATCCGCGCCCTGCTCTTAAAACATTTCAATGAATGACGCCTTGTTGATAATTAACTACTACGAAACAGCACGTCCACAACAGTTATGAGGGTGAAACGTTGATAGCTACGTACATCAGTTCGTTATTCTTCTGGATTCTTTAGCTGTACAATTTTTTCCTTTCTTACATTAAAGCTGCTCGTGCTTCCAAATTACAGTAAATTAACACGTAATAAGCATGCAATGTGCGAAGTGCTTTATATTTTTCAGAGAGACAAGTAGGCAGAGATCCAGGGCCGTGCGCCAGTAATTAGGAATTCCACTCTTTCCATTGTTGTAAAAAGTTAACCGACAATTATTAGAACATAAAATATTGAGGGCAGTTTAGGACGAGCGTGGTAAGTTGAAATGACAGTCTCTTCGCTAGCGCTCTACTTTAATACAGTATCAGAGTTAACACAAATACATCAAAGAGCCAGAGACCCTTCGCAATTTCGCAGTGAACGGCTCATATTTGCCAATAACGCTAAAAACAGGTACAAAAACCAAGACAGCTTTATCTGAAATTCACTGAATCAGCGAAGTGCAGTTGTTCTTACTTTACATAGTGTTTTACATTAGAAATGAGCGACGAGAAGTTATTTGTAGCTGAAGTTGACCAGCGGTAATGTCATGAATGCATACGCAGAAATTAAACGAAACTGTATCAGAAGTCGAGATCTGACAACATTTTAGATACTTTTCTTACCGATACTTAGTAAAATCATTACAGTGTTTTAAATTTACTAATTACATCATCACTACTTTGAGCGAAATAAGATGTTTATAGACGACTGTACGACGTTTGCTACTACTGCTGCTTAACATCTTCATCTATCGCGCGCGCGCTCACACACGCAGACACACACACACACACACACACACACACACACACACACACTGAACCGTGCTGCCGCTCGCGTTGATGCTGTTATAGGTTTCTGTCCTCTGTTGGAGGCCAGACTGTATCGTTTAGTTGACATGGTTGCGGTTGTTTGTATTCTTCTTGTGTTGAGTGGCGCCACTTGGTAGCGCAAGCGTTGCTTGTCCGCTAGTGGCAGCGGCGGCGTTATCGATATGTAGTAACTGTGGCCCTATCTTTGGGGGACGTCATTGTTCTTCCGAGTAGTGTAGGTGAGCAGTTCGGTTCGTGACTCCGCAGGAGCCAAGACGGCAGTGCTAGATTACGCCGCGACCGTTGGTGGCATGCATGCACTGCCAGATGGAGGGGCTGTGGTCACGAGGATACACGACCTAGTCGTCAACCGGATCCAACAAGCTTTAAGTTGAGTGGATTTTAATCCTAGCAGTAAAATCTCCACGACAATCTAGCGACTCTCCAGTGACTAGGTTCAAAATGGTTGAAATGGCTCTGTTAGCTATCGGATATAACATCTGAGGTCATCATTCCCCTAGAACTTAGAAGTACTTAAACCTAACTAACCTACGGACATCACACACATCCATGCCCGAGGCCGGATTCGAACCTGTGAACGTAGCGGTTGCGCGGTTCCAGACTGAAGCGCCTAGAACCGCTCGGCCACACCGGCCGGCTCCCAGTGACTAGGTTTCGTGTTGCTGTTCGCAGTGTCGCCGAGACGAAGAGAAGCGAGTGCAGTGCTTGGGGAAGGCGGATCTAATTAGCTTTCCTCGACTCCTTGTTACTAACTGCTGCATTCTATGTAGTACTATTGGTTAAGTTCAACCAGTGGTATTTTTCCTGCCTGGTGGCCGCTAACGCCCCAGTGACCTGCCCTGGAGGTTAGTGTATGTAACGGCAGTGTAAGTTTCCCCGCCTTGCTGCTGCTGTCCGGTAAGGCGTGTAGTTTTGGTAGTTTCCTTGATTTGTAGGTCGTTTGGTGTTTCTTCTACTCTGTTAGTAGGGGTTCCTTTCGGACGCTCTAAAGACAGCATTCTCACGACGTAGTGCTGACCGCTGGTTCCGGCTTTCGCGTGGTGTTCCATCGTTGCACTGGTTATGGGACTTGAGGAAGTTTCAGCAGATTATCATTATTCATTCGTTAGACTGCCACTAGTCTGCGTTACCATCTTGTGAAGTGAATGCAGCTCTTGGCTGCCTTTCTCATCGCTCGCTGAGGTATTTTTGTCGTGACCTACTCCGAGGTCGATTCCTGAAGTACCCTCCGTGACTGTACTTGTGTTTTATTATTGTGTTATTATTTTATTATTGTTATACCGAGTTACCATCATTAGTCTTACTTGTTTGGTGATCAGTTGCTTGTCCTTTTGAATTAACCTTGTTATTATGTTTGGTGTTTTATTGTATGTTTCTAATTTTTTTATTATAATTGCCATTCTAGGCGTTACAGCAAGTTTAAACGGTTGTGCTACCAAGTACTATCATTTTGTCTCACCTGTTTGGTGAACAGTTGCCTGACTTTTAAATTAACTTTTGCTATTGCCTTGCAATTAGACAGTATGTTTGTTAAAATTTTTTGATAGTTGATATCCTTGGTATCAAAGGCCTTCAGCCGTGACTGTCGCTACTTGTCTTAAAATTCTAATGTGGCAATTGTATTTTAGCAGTTAACCTTTAAGGGGAGGTTTACTATCTTTGCCCCAAAGAAGCATGTTCTTTGAGAATTTGTTTCTCGGTATGTGTTATAGATGTCAATGTCAAATTTGTTCAAAATGTTTATTGACATTTCCTCTACAAACTGGAATTTTTTTGACCGGAAATGTCGAAGAGTAAAGGCGGAGGTTTGAGTCCTCCCTCGGCCATGGGTGTGTGTGTTTGTCCTTAGGATAATTTAGGTTAAGTAGTGTGTAAGCTTAGGGACTGATGACCTTAGCAGTTAAGTCCCATAAGATTTCACACACATTTGAACATATGAATAGTAAAGGCGGAAGTGCCGTCGGAACGAAAGAAAATTTCGATGTAGACCTCCACCCGCGGTATGTCACAGGTCCGCCGGCGCGTCTGAAATCAAATGGTTCAAGTGGCTCTGAGCACTATGGGACTTAACAGCTGTGGTCATCAGTCCCCTAGAACTTAGAACTACTTAAACCTAACTAACCTAAGGACATCACACACATCCATGCCCCAGGCAGGATTCCAACCTGCGACCGTAGCAGCCGCGCGGCTCCCGACTGAGCGCCTAGAACCGCTAGACCACCGCGGCCGGCGTGTGAAATCAAAATCGAGTTGATATTACCGAAGTATATAAGATTCTTTAAGAGTTGTACTTCGCTTAAGTTATTTGGACCGTAGGAAACAAAATGGTGGCCATTTGAAAAAAAAGGTGTTTTTTTCATCAATTTCTCGACTTCGTCGGCCAAGTAAAAATATTTATAGTTGATGGATCGGAATAAAAGTGGTACAACTCCTAGACAATTTAGTTACCTTCGTCGGAAACAGAGTCGTGCCAATCGGTTCAGTAGATTTGAAGTTACCATACTCCGCGATACAAAAAAGTAATTTCGAGAGAAACGCGTTTAAAGATTTGACTACATATAAATGCAATATTACGGTACTGACGTTTTTCTGCTATTCTGGGCCTATAAACTAGTCACTCCTCTTCCTCATAGAGGGCGTTCTGCTCGATATGGGCCATCCTGCGCTCCTCGAGAGCCGCTCGTACGGCCGATGACAAGTGGTTTTTCGCCGCTTGAATTCGGTGGTCGTCCGAATGTTTGGCGAACTGCGTCGATGATGATGATGATGATTATTAGTGTTTTAGGGCGCACAACAGCGAGGTTATTAGCGCCCGTTCCCAAAAGTTCAATTCAGAGCCGAATTGTGAGAGAATGGGTATTGTTCAAATTGCAAGATTAGAGACAGCACATCAAAACAGGGAGATAAAACTAAAAATAAAATAGCAGTACAAACAGGTAAAAATAATTAACGGTGGCTGAGTGACCACTTACAAATAATGGGTGACCAAACCACTGGACAGCACATTAAGACTTCAATCCCAATATTTTGGGAAGAAGGCCAGACATCACACAAAAACGTAAAAATCTAGCGACACTCGCCTCATTATTAGTTAAAAGAGAGGGTAGGTCTGGTGGGAAACTGAAATCTTCCCTCAAACCCGCATATAAAACACACTCAGTCGCTGTCGTATCGACAGCTGTGTCCCACATGTCTGACATGTTGGTGGCTCCTCACGACGTAACAGAAAACCATGTGTCAAAGGACAATGTCCTATTCTAAGCCGTGTAAGGGCTACTTCCTCAGCGAATAGAGTCCCAGGTTGACGGCCATCGTTGTCATGGTCATGGTCTTCGCACCAGAATGCAAAAGCTTGGGGGCTAACTTCCAAACACACATGTTGAAACTTTCATTTGAATTTTTGTGTGTATCCTCCCAAGCACCGGTACAATAACTCGTCCTCCGAAAGACAAAAAGTGGTGCGTGAAAAAAAAACGATTTTAGGCAGGCGCTTGTTTTGTTCAACCACGAATAACAAACATTTCCGTTCTGTATTCGGAAAAACCGTTTCAGGGGTGGATTCTAAACACTTTTATGGATCCAAAAATGCAATTAAAAAAATCGATTTTTTGAACCAAAAGATAGTAACCCTCCCCTTAAGACCTTGATGATTTGTTTTCAATATTTTAATAACTGTACTTTGTAAGTTGCAACAAGTTAAACAATTCTTCATTTATTTCCATTAAGACCTTCAGCCGTGAGTGTCGTTACTTGTCTTAAAAATTTAATTTGGGAATTGTATTTTTGCAGCGAGCTTTAACAACTTTCCTTTTTTAATAACTATGATTGTAAGTTGCAGCAAGTTTAATCAATTCTTAATTTATTGCCATTAAGGCCTTCAGCAGTTAAACAATTCTTAAATTTGTTTCATTATTTTAGTTTGTTCTTGATTTTAAATAAACTGTGTGTGATTAAAAGTTAAGCCAACCAATAGTAACTGACTACGGCCCCGCCCACAATCGTAACCGAATCCTGCCTTCCTCGACCATCAGGTCTCTCTCTCTCTCTCTCTCTCTCTCTCTCTTTCTCTCTCTCTCACTCACACACACACACACACACACACACACACACACACACACACACACATGCGTACACACCCATGCAAGATCACAAGTAGAACTAATATTCGGGGACACTGGCTTCTTTCTTTTTGGACGGGAAAGTCTTGCTACAGTGACAATAAACAGGAAGATGTTGAGAAGTACATTACATAAATCCTTCCGCGGACATATTAGGACATGTAATTTATCCTTTCACATGGCCTATTTCGAGAGATTCAACGTAATTATCAAATATTACCTATACTACAGTAATCCAGACATTAAATCCTACTGCATTCGTTCTTGAAGCGGTCATGTGAAACTCTCAAACTGTTTATCAGGATGTCCGTGTGGATGATGTTCTCAGATTCGTTACTTCCAACGGTACGTATTCCAGCCAGGATAATGACTCATTTTTCAATGTCAGCGTTAGGGTTGAGTTCGATACTGAATTCGTTATTTCTTACTTCTTACTGAAGAACGAATCCTGAGCATAATCAGGTTACATAATTTCCGTCCTATTCTGTGGAAGTTTGATTTATTCTTTAATTTGTCTTTTTTTGTTAGTCAGAATTTTAAGTCTTGAAGGGAGCACATTGTGATCCTGTGGGAGTGGTCTAGATGCTTGTAAAACAATAAACCGGTAACCGAGATCGCAGGAATTATTTTTATGCCATGATTACCGGTTTCGGTGAAACTAAACCAGCCATTATCTGATCTTAGGACACATACAGGTTAAAACATCAAGGTAAACAATGGTGATATTAATAGCTGCCTATAACACACAGGCCTCACAACATTATCGTAAGTGGCACATAGGCGTCCCAGAGAGATGACATTATAAATTTTAAGTGTCTCCATCACATACAACAGTACCTAGCTTGCGCTTGTATGTGATGGAGGTCAAATGTAGAACAATTTCCGTCTGGCCCTTGAACAGGCAACTACGTAACAACGTAAGAATTTAAAGCATTGCGTCTACTTCCGTCAGTACGAAGACATCTGAAAATCTAAGCAGAAAAATAATGTTTAACTTATTTATGATCAAATCTATAACCTGTGACAGTGCCTTGTTCTAGTTAACTACCAACAACCAACAACTAAGACACAGCCTGCTAGGTACTCTAGAATGCTATCGACACATATGTCTAAATAAAGAATTATCCATTTTATCATTTAACAAAGAATTATCCAGTTATGGATGACAGTTCACTCATGTAAGGCAATACAAAACAAGAGAACAAGAGTGAATGCTGATTTACACACCACAAAGTAATACATAATCAGTTCATAAAACCTTTGACAAAATCTGATTTATTATAGACTTAAAACATAATAAACATTTGAGAAATCAGCACACGAAGAGTGGAACTGTGAAATTGCTGTCACGTCCTAACTAACACTTCAACATCTTGACACAATTTACGATCTTAATAAAGTACTGACAGTTACAAAATAGTCCACTAACGACGCAATATGGACGTCACATCAATTCAGACGTACTTGAAAATGACGCTTAAGCCGAAACAGTCTGTCCAGTGAGTATTAAATAAAGATTACTTCCTGTAAGCAGCTTTTTGGAGCATGTACTCAAACAATTTCTAAGCCCGCTGACAGTAGATCGACAGTTTTCACAAAAATCAATAAATCGGTACATAGTTTGCTTCATTACATTCGCGGCATGTACCGACCTCTCAGGCCTGCTCTGTCAAAGAAACACACACTGTCGCTCTGTCCACGACCTGTAAACGCAGACTAGCCATTACTCAGCCCTGACAAGCTTCCATTCAGGGATTTCCTCCCAAGTGGCAACACTTGGTGCTCGTTCACACATAACACTGTGCACCGGCTCAAACACATGGCCGCTAGGATGCCACCATTAACTGTGAAACCTCTCACATTCTGATCCTTATGATCTGCTGAAACTGTTCTCTCGCATCCATTGCAAGACAGTTCATCTGGGCGTGAAAGACAGCAACCGCTGCACCAGATAGTAGTTCTCACGGCAACCCCCACCCCCGCTTTGAACATGGTCACATTCGGTACTGTCTTGTACATCAGCTTCTTGAGGCCCTTGATTTGGCTCCACCCAGAAGCGTCTTCTTCGGTGTCACTCCATAAATTAACCACATGTTCATCAAAGCCAAATTCGAGCTGCCAGCCTCGGCTGCCGCTACAGCCCTCTGCGCCCCGTGAGCAGGCGCTGATCACGAAAACTCTCTTCCGGAAGATGCTCTCCTTTTCAGTGCATACAGCCGACTGCCGGCCACTGGACTGAGCCTATCCTCTGTTCTACCACGGCGGTGACTGCTCCATCTCGCGTCCGTTGTGGTCGCATTCTGAAGGTTCGCGTGCCACACGCACCAATGATCGTAATCTCCGGGACCTGGGCAAAGAGCCGCTTCATTTGTCATGGAACCACAGCTTGCTTGCTTTTGTGTTGTATGTTGTTTTACAGGTGTCTTGCTGTGACAAGTCCGCCAAAGAGACTTACTGACGACATTTTTCTCCAGTGAATAGCCTTTACTTTGATCAAAAGCTACGCACTGTCCCACTCAGTAGCCCTTATTATCGGCAGTTACCGTTCGACAAAATTAGCCTTCACGTCCTTCAGTGTCATGAAAGTGAATGTATGACATTTCCGTGTGGACTCTGGCTACAGTTTATTAATTATCAGCTCTAGATTAAAACTGAAGAAATTGGAGAAAATTTGAAAATTGAGAATACTGGACCTGGATAAATTCAAAGAACCAGAGGTTGTTGAGAGTTTCAGAAGAATAATGAGGAAATGATTGACTAGAACAGGGGAAAGAATTCTGCAGAAAATGAAACGGTAGCTTTAAGAGATGAAATAGTGAAGGTAGCGGATGATTAGTTAGGTAAAAACACAAGGTGTAGTAGAAACTCTTGGATATCAAAGGAGATATTGGATTTAACTGATGAAAGCAAAAAGTACAAGAATGTAGCAAATTAAGCGGGCGAAAGAGGATACAAACGTTTAAAAGTGAGACTGGCAGAATGTGCAAACTGACTAAGCAGGAACGGCTAGAGGACAAATGGAGGGATGTAGAAGCATATATCACAAAGGGAAAGATTCCTCCTAGATAAAAATTAAACAGGCCTTTGGAAAAGAGCTGAATGAATATCAAGAGTTCAGATGGAAGACCAGTCCTAAGCATAGAAGGGAGAGCTGAAAGGTGGAAGGAGTATATAGATGGTCTGTAGAAGGAATGTGAACTTGAAGGAAATGTCGTAGAAAGGGAAGAGAAAGTATATGAAGATGAGATGGGAGATGTTGCAAGAAGAATTTGACAGGGCCCTCGGAGTAGACGACGTTCTGTCAGAACTACTGATAGCCTGGGGAGTGCCAGGTATGACAAAATTTTTCCATCTTGTGTGATAGATTTATAAGGCAGGAGAAAACCCTCAGACTTCAAGTGGAATGTAATAATTTCAGTTCCAAAGAAAGTAGTCGCTGACAGTGAAATTATTAAACTCTCAGTTTAGTAAGTCATAGTTCCAAGATGCTAAAAAGAACAGACGACGTCGGGGAGGGGTCTGGATTCCGGACAATGCAGGATGACGCGAGGCAATAATGACCTCACGGCTTATCTGGGAAGATAGGTCAAGGAAAGGCAAACGTACGTTTATAGCATTTGTAGACACCTGCTGACTGGAGTATTCTCTTTGAAATTCTGAAGGTTGCGGGGGTAAAATAAAGGGAGTGAAAGACTATTTACAACTTATACATAAACCTGACTGTAGTTGTAAGAATCGAGAGGCATGAAAGGGAAGGAGTGGTTGAAATGGGATTGAGGCAGCGTTGTAGCGTTCAGTCTATACAGTCAGCCAGCAGTAAACGAAACGATAGAAAAATTTGGAGTAGGAATTAAATTTCATATAGACTTAGGATGTCTTTTCTGACGATACGTTTCGAGAGGTGTAGCTATGTATGGAATTGAAACATTGACCATTAACAGTGTCGACAAAACGAGAACTGAAGTTTTTGAAATGTGATGCACCGGAATATTGCTGAGGAATGTATGGGTACATCACAGTA
Source organism: Schistocerca nitens (assembly GCF_023898315.1). Classification (NCBI taxonomy): domain Eukaryota; kingdom Metazoa; phylum Arthropoda; class Insecta; order Orthoptera; family Acrididae; genus Schistocerca; species Schistocerca nitens. Next base: position 182,688,956 of record NC_064620.1, on the reverse strand, counting down.
CTAATGAGGAAGTATTGAATGCAATGAGGACAAGTAATGTGTGGCGCACCTTGACTAGAAGACAGGCTCAATTGGTAGGACACTTCTGAGACATCGAGGGATCACCATTTCAGTATTGAAGGGAAGTGTGAGGGATAAACGTCGTAGAGGAAGACCAAGAGATGAATACAGTAAGAAGATTCAGAATGATGCAAGTTGTAGTAGTTATTCAGAGATAGGAAGTTTGCACAGGATAAACTAGCACGGAGAGCTGCATCAAAGAAGTCTTCAGACTGAAGATCACAACAACAACAACAACAACAACATTTACACTTATATTCTAAGAGTTTGAGGAGAGGAGGTACTTTACTCAGCTTCTAGGGTCATGTGGTAGAAAAAAGATACGAAAGATTATGTGTAATAAGCGGCGTCTGAAGACCTGCATGGAACGCTGAAATTCTAAAAATACGGGGAGTAACTTTAGGTGGTCAAAGGAGAGAATGGGTTCAATGATGCTTTTTTTTAGGTAGAATAGTAGAATTATATAATGCTCATGCTGGGCCAGTGGGAATCTTTAGCAGTTTTAGTCTATTGCAGTGTGTTTTACAGCTAGTGGTTTTTCATATTGTGACACGACCACAGTCTAACATACACAGTCAATACACTCCCTAGTGCGAAAGTTGGTACCGTTCGAAAAGTGGAGCAGCATTAGCGCCCCAAGCGATGAGAAATCAGACACTCATATGCCTAATAAGGCTAATGTTTGTTTTTAATTATTTTCAATCTAATTAACGGAACAATTGTTATATTTTTGCGTTAGTAAGTTAAAAGAGTGAAAGGTGGCTACACTGAGCCACAGCGCCAGAGATCGCGCTAGAGAGTATTGTTCCGCCGCCTCCACTGGCAGTGATTCTTGAGATGTCATGGTAGGCAGTGCGTGTCGAGAACTCGTAGTAGGCAGTGGTTATTGAGAGGTAGCGGAGGAGTGTGCTCGCTGAGATGTCGTAGTGAAAAGTGTTTGTTCCATGTCTTATGCAGTTGTTTGATGGAATAGATAGCAGATGTTGTTCTAATGGAGATATTGTAATGATTTGAGAGGTTTTCATCAATATATGAAGGTAACAAAACTTGATTTATTTTTCATTATTTTAATGTTGTAAATAATGCGTCATTACAGGTTCAGTCAACAAAGCATCTGGCTTGTGTTCTTGTATTAGAGTGTAATTCTGGGTTTCTTGCGTAATTATAGTATTTCTACTTTCTTTAATTATTTCAGTATAAATGGTATTTGAAATTTCTTGTCTTGTTGAAGAAGAACCGTGCCAGATGTGTACGTTGAGTCATACTTCCACACACAGAACACTGACACTTTTGTTTTGGTTTCGTAGGTTTATAGTTGCTGGGGACTTAATTAATTAATTAATTGTGTTAATGAAAATTTCCATTTCATTCCTTGTTGTTGTTCTATGCAGTCACATTGCGTAATAATACTAGTCAGGGCCAACCGTTTACGAGACTTCGCAATCGGACAGACAGCTACTGAAGCAAAAAATTAAAATTATTTGCATTTTATTTTAATTAAGCCCCCATGCACGTGGCGACCGCTGCTTCGGATCGTCCCTTGGAATTCTTCTGATTGTAGAAATAGTAGACAGTAGGATTGTTGTAGTAATTTGTAGTTTAGTAATTGTAGTCTATATTGCATGTGTAGATTTGGTAATTGTCATTCTTCTAATGGTATTTTTTTTTTGCAAAATTTCATTTCTGTTGTCTTGTCTACGGGTTTGACAATTAGTGCAATTATTTCAATTGTTCGATTAATCGTGTTTGAGGGAAACATTTCGTGTGAATGGTATTGTTGGAGGTAAAGTGTCATTGTGTGTAATTTTCATACAGTGACGAGTTTTGTATATTTTGTAAATGATTACGCGATCGATGAAAAAGGCAAAAATGATGGATAGTGAGAATGACGAAATTGTTAACATGGCGAACTCGCCAACAGAGGAAAACAGTATCATGAATAATGAAGTGGAAAACAATTTAATAAGTCGGGAAAATAGTCCGGAACCATTTCAAAATTTCTCTCAATCAGAAAATTTTCAGAATTCGAGATTAACGACACAAGATTCTGGAATAGTATCGAACACAGAAGCTTTACAGCTATGACGAAAGAAGTTGGTTTCGCGGGAAATGTTAGGGGCGAAAAGAATTTCGAACCGGCTATTATGGAGCAGTTGATGGGTGCAATATTAAATCTGGAAACACGGATGGGAACAATGGAAACACGCTTAGGGTCTGAATTTAAAACAGAGATGGGAACTTTGCGATCTGAAATTAAAACTGATATAGGAACAATTAAAACTGATATGGGAACAATGGAAACACATTTTGACTCACTGGGATCACAGTTAGGATCTGAATTAAAAACAATGGAAACACGGTTAGATTCGCGAATAGGGACATGTTTCAAAAACATGAAGGATGAATTAAAGAAAGAGATTAGAGAGGAAGTACAACCGATTTTGAATGCTCACAATAATAGATTAATTGCAGTAGAGATTAGACAAAGGGAACAGGATAGAGAACAGGAAGAAAGAGATCGCGTGATAGTACAAAAATTTTCAGAGTTAAATTTACAACGTGTACACGATAAGGAAGAAATATTTGAGAGAATCGATGAATCCGTACCAAATGACAGAATAATTAATCTAACACAACAATATGAACAGTTAACTACCAAATGTGTCAACACTGAAACCCGAGTCGCGACACTTACGGAAGACGTAGGTAAACAGAAAGAAAAAATAGGTGACTTATCGGAAAGAGTTGAGGAGATTTCTGATAAACTGACAAATCTTAGTTTACATGGGGACAGATATTCGGATGATACAGCTCCATCGCCATTTGCGGAAACTGAAGAGTACCAGAACATAAATAAACATGTTGAAAATCAGGGAAAATTTAATGAACGTGTTAAAAGGGAAGTTGAGGCATTACGAAAGCAAGTCAAACAAATTGAAGGGGAAATTGTAGGAAAAGACAGCAAAAGAAATTTGGAATCACAGATAGCAGAGGGGTTTGAGGAAAATAATTTGTTTCATTTACGGGATGCAACAAGAGAGCGCCAGACGCGCGAACTTGACAATAATCAACACTGGGACTGGGACAGACGCGGTAGGTCTTTGTCGCCACGAGGCGAAAACTTTGACTATAAACACTTTTTGACTGTTCGGAAATTTAAGATCTTCCGCAATTCTAAGAATGACATACATCCATGTGCATGGTTAGATCAATTTATGTACGCACTTCCACCAAATTGGCCACTAAGTCACAAACTGGAATTTATGTGTGGATATTTAGAAAACGAACCGGCGACGCGGATGCGCGCACTCATTAGAGATTGTAATAATCTGAATGATTTTTATCATGCATTTCTATCGGCATATTGGTCCGAAAACACACAAGACAGAGTCAAACATAGTCTGATTATGCAGCGTAATTTTAAACAGTCTGAGTTCCGCACGCCGGCAGAATACTTTGAAGACATGATTCGAAAGAATCAGTTCCTGTCCAACCCTTATAACCCGACTGAATTAATTCGCATTTGTTTAACTAAGCTGCCACAATCCATAAGACAAATTGCTTTAGCTGGAAGATGTAAAGACGACATTGAGACTTTGAAGACTTTGTTACAAGAACTTGAGTATGACAACGACGACGGGACTTCTTGTAACTTTTTCAGTAACAGTAATTACGATAGATTTTCAGAGAAAAGGGATAGTGATCGGAACGGGCGTTATATGGGTAATTTTGAGAATGACAGACGTAACAGACAGGACAATAGATACCAGCCTTATGACAATAACAGACGTTCTAACAGAAATTACACAGACAATTATAATAACGGTAATTCGTACCGGAATGATCAATCATACGGAAACAGTAATCGGTATCATCAAGACAGAAATTATCCATACAGTAATAGAAATTCTTACTACAGAAATAACCAGGGTAGTAGGTCTAACAGTAATTTCAGAAGTGACAGTCGAAATTATACAAGAAGTAGTTATGCAGACAGACAGGAAAACAGAAATTTTAATAACAGACACAACCAAGAATTTGCATCTAACAGACAGGAAGGACCTAATTGGCATACTCCGCGTGACAGAAATTCAGAGAGACAAGTGGAAATAGTAGAAATTGATCCGCGAAATGACGGGAATAATCAAAGACGTGACGCAAACAATCGACCATGACTTGCAGCTTCGGCTTCTGGCAGCGATATAGACGGTTCAGAAAGTAATGACACTACAACTTTACACTACGTACGCCTGGAAGATATGAGAGACATTTTGCTAGGCGAAAAGGAAAATACTGTAGACGCATTTTTACATCCTGTTATTGAAGTATGTGTGGGTAAGAATAAGTTCACTGCAGTTTTAGATTCTGGGAGCCCATTGAACGTCATTAGTGAATCAGTTTTTCGTACATGTGAAAGAACTATTGCCTGTTCTGTGTTACCTATTTCTAAAACTACAATTCGAGGAGCGATTTCTGCAAAAGGTGTGGAAGTTAAACAACAGACCAACCTAAATTTCATTTGTCAAGGATACGAATTGTCTGCTAATTTTATTATTGTTCCATTACTCAGTACACAGATTATATTAGGTATGGAGTTTCTTAACACACATAAGGCAATTTTGAACTTTAAAGAAGGAAGTGTGAATTTGACTGTTGCCGGAATGCCGAAATGTTTGAAATTTTTCGAGTGTTTAGCAAGATCTGAATCAGATACAAAATGTTTAAGGTTTCTTACTTCTGATGTTTTCGTTGAGCATTATGACGACAGTGTGTTTATTCATGACAATGACAATAGATACAGAGACGCGAAGGAGGATATAATTAGTAGCGAAGAATTAATTAATGAAAAGGTTAAAAAAGCTGAAGTGCCAGATGACGTTGCAAGAGAAGAGCTGCACCATATTTTGACTTCACATGCTACAGTGTTTAGTCATCACACAGGAACTATACAAGGCTTACAATATTTATTTAAAGTAAAAGAACACACACCATTTCGCGGGAAAACGTACGCTATTCCTTTGGCTTACAGAGACAAGGTTAAGAATGAACTTCAATACATGTTAGATCAGGACATTATTGAGCCAGCAGTCAGTCCTTATACCAGCCCATTACATGTCGTTCTTAAAAAGGATGGGTCAATTCGTTTGGTTCTGGACTCCAGACAGGTAAATAATATTATTATTCCTGAAACTGACCGTCCACAAAATTTAGATGAACTTCTTCAACACTTCCATGGAATTAAAGTTTTATCCACGATTGATATGCGCGCAAGTTTTTGGCAAATAGAACTCCACCCTGATTGTAGAAAATATACTGCCTTTTTAGCCTTTGGTAACTGTTACCAGTTTCGGAAATTACCATTTGGACTTACTGTATCTTCTGCAGCATTTATTCGTAGTTTAAACGAAATTTTACCTGTTTATCTTCGTGACAATATTACTTCATATGTTGACGACATTCTTATTGCTATACGTTCTTGGAGTGAACACAACATAATTTTGGATTCATTATTGCGTATTTTTGCACGAGTTGGCATTACAGTGAACTTGGAAAAATCTGAATTTGGTCGTTCTCAGGTGAAATTTCTCGGTCACATTATTTCTACAGAAGGTATTCTTCCCGATCCAGAGAAACTAGAAGCTATTCGTAATTATGCTGTTCCTACCACAAAACGTGATGTTCGTAGTTTCCGTGGTGTCTGTAATTTTCTTAGACGCTTTGTTAGATTGGACAATTTGGCCACACCTCGTTTATGTGAACTATCTGGAAAAAATTCTAATTGGTGTTGGGATGAGGAATCTCAGTCAGAATTTGAACAACTTCGTGATGCTTTAGTTGCTGCTCCACTTCTTTCACATCCGGATTTATCTAAAGATTTTTGTTTGGCGACGGACTCATCATACAAAGGCCTAGGTGCACATTTGTTTCAAGAGATAGAAGAAAACGGCGTTGTAGTACAGAAAACTATTGCCTTTGGAAGTCGTGTTCTCTCTAAATCAGAAAAGAATTATTCGATTACGGAACTTGAAGCGTTGGCTGTTGTTTGGGCTTTCACAAAATTTCGCACATTTTTGTATGGCAGACATACTAAGGTTTACACCGATCATCGAGCTCTGGAATTTCTTATGTCGACAAAATTAACTCATGGAAGATTGTCACGATGGGCGCTGTACCTACAGGAATTTGATTTTAGTATTGTTTACATACAGGGATCTTCAAATATTGTTACTGATGCTTTATCACGTGCACCTATGGGTTTGAAACAAAGCGCTGAAGAGGACTGCAAGGGAAACAATTATTGTTTGATGTACATTCAAGGTGTTGCGTTTGAGAACTTTATTTCGTCTTCGCTCCACGACATCGCTAAGGAGCAAAATAAGGATCCCATCTGGAAGGACATTAAGGAGAAGTGGAGGAGAAAGGAAAGCGTAGCGATCAGACAGTATTATTTAGTTCGCAATGACATTCTTTTCAAACGAAAATCGGTCGACAACTCTGTTTGTTTAGTTTGTATTCCTGATGAGTGGGTCAATAAATTGATTTGGTACACACATTTCAGTTATGCGCACTTTGGTCCCAGAAAATGCTTTCATAAATTACGAGAAAATTGCTACTTCAGTAATATGGAAAAACGAATTCGATCTGTTCTTGCCAAATGCAAATTATGTCAAAAGGCTAAGCCTCCAACGATTTCTCACAGAGCACCGTTGTTTCCTATCATTCCAGCGAAATTAAAGGACATGGCTGCAGTCGATTTGTTCGGTCCAGTGGTTCGTTCTACTAATGGTTTTGCGTACATTTTCGTAGCAGTGGAATTGACATAAAAATATGTGTGTTTTACACCTTTACGCAAAGCAACAGCTCGTTCAGTATCTAACGCTTTCACCAAACATTTTCTTAAAGAAGTGGGTCATGTTGATAAGGTTATATCAGATAATGGATCACAGTTTCGCTCTAAAATTTGGCTTCGTACTCTACGGCGTCGTAAGATTAAACCAGTTTTCATTTCACTTTTTCCCCCTCAATCTAACGCTTCAGAGAGATGGATGAAGGAAATCAATAAATTGTGTCGACTTTATTGTCATCAGAATCACAGAATTTGGGATCAGTATCTTCATATTTTTCAAAACATTCTGAATGAACTTCCTAATGACTCAACTTCTTTACCGCCTCTATTGATATTAAAAAATAAAGTACCAACAAATCGCATTTCTGAAATCGTTCCTATTCCGCCTTCGCGGAAACTGCGGCATTCTGAAGTTGTCAACCTGGCTCTACAAAATATTGCATCTGCGGCTGCTAGAAGAGAGAAATCAGCTAAACGTCCTGGTCGTTTAAAAATTTTGTTAGTTGGTCAAAAGGTGTTAATTAAGTCTCATCGTTTGTCTCATAAAGGAAAAGGCTTATGTCGCAAATTTTTTCTGCTTTATAACGGTCCATATAGAATTCGCAAAATTATTCACGATAACACTGTTGAAGTAGAAACTCTTAAATCTCGACGCTCTAAGGGAATACATCACATATCTAATGTTAAAATTTTTGTGGAATGATATACATTAGAGAAACTAACAGCTACATGTAAACATGCAGAGAATGCAAGGATACCGCGCTGTGTTTTGGCGGCGGCGCGTACTCAAAGCAACAGTGAAGTCTGCGCGCCGCACAAGGCTGTCGTTGACCGCAAACAATTACTTCCTACGTCGCGCGCCTACAGCTGATCGAACGCTCAGTGCGAATGCACTGACAGCCGTAAACAAATACACAGTCTAATTTCTCCGACTAAATCCTGTATAAAGCTATAGTGACTTGATGAATTATGTTATTAACGTTCAGTATTTTTCAGGATTGGGTTGTATAAAGTATTTAAGACCTTCAGGTAAATTCTGTGTGTGTCCGACGTTAAGAGGACTTGCTATGGAGAAAATTTCAGGAAGAATGTAATTTCGAAAAAAAAGAAGTAAAAAACCAAAAAGGTAACGATTAATTGAGTTTATTTTTCAGGTAACATAATTCCACTTAGGTACGTACTTTAGACGTAATTTGCTGCTCGCGATTAGGTGATTCATACTTTGTGCTAATTTCATGTTCTATGAATTTACTTGTGAAGCGACGTGCTTGCGTACATTTACTGATTTTGACAATGTTTTATTAATGAACAGTGTTATTACTTGCGTATATTATGCATCGCTTGGCTGCTATGCTTTTTCACTGATGTTATATTTTTTTAATTATGTGCCTGCTGTGCTTATTTATTTAAATTGTAATTGGCAACTGATTAATTGTGCTGACTGTGGTTATGTATGTAAGTTATACTTTGTGATTTATCTGCTTGCGCCTTCATGTTTACTTATTGAGATTACGTATGAACATTTATTTGCTTATGCTGATATGATGATAATGACCTGTTTATTATGTAAGATACATATTTGGTGCTTTGCGTATGGATTGCATATTAACACATTTCCTTTTGTTGTCATAATTACTCTTTAATTTGGTGTATAGAAATGCTGATATACTGTGTGCGAACATGGAGTTTAGGTCACACTATGGTATTAATTATAGATTGTTCGCTTGGCAGAGACTTGTTGTAGGAATTGTGTTGCATCAACTTGTTGACATTCTGTTCTCTACTGGTATATTGTCGCGCTATTGCATGTTTTGCTTACGCTCAGTGCCTTATATTTTTTAGATAAGAAAATCAACTGCTATAATTCTACGTACGACATTAGTACAAGAAACTTCATAGAAGTCACATGAGCTGGAGGTTTTATGGAAGCTGTATAAATTTATGTTACTAGGAAGGAAGCTAACGACATGACATACCAACACTAGGTTATTACACTGCATTCTTCGTGAGCAACTGAAATAGGAAGTGACACTTGACACACAAAATACTCCACATGTTTGCTTCTGCCATGATTCTTGAAGTGGTGTACACACTGTGAAATATTGTGATCATTCACACTCCATAATCGTACTTAATTACTGAAAGTTCTTCGAACTAAAGGCTGTTAGAGGTCATGTATGCATTTCTTTTATTTATGGATGGACAAGGAACCAAAATGTATCTTATAATTTATAATGAGTAGAAAATTTGGGTGAGATGGATTACACAGAGGTTGTGTGTGGACACTGTGTCGTCGGATTGTATGGGATGATGAATTGAAGTTGCACTAGGATTTTGTCTGTACTTGTTCGAGCAGACTGACTAGAGGAAAGTGTTGTTATGGAAGTGAAATGATATTGGTGCTGAGGTTTATATGTATCGACGTATTGAAGAGGTATTATTGAGGTATTGAGATTATATGAAGTTGATGATTATTGGAGTTTTCGTGGACAAGAGGTAAGGTAAATGATATTGATGATAAGGTTTATATGTATCGACGTATTGAAGAGGTATTATTGAAGTATTGAGATTATGTGATGCTGATGATTATTGTAGTTTTGGTGGATAAGAGGTGAAGTAAGTGAGGAGCATATTTTTTTTATTTTTGTTGGTCTATATGGAACAAGGAGGATGAAGATGGCAGACTAGAACACTCAAGTAGAAGGAAGATTGTCTACACACACACTTTGTTAAATCACTAAGCAGTATATACTTTTTTTTTTGAGAGAGGAAGATTTTGCATATCTTGGCTCACTGACTGTTGTTCAGCAACCGTACATTTGATCTGGCTTGGCAAACATTGGTCTTGACATGATGACTATGACGTTGACTAACTATTATTGACTGTTATACATTGCTGCCACTACTACTTGATACACACGATGAACATAAAATTTTGACAGAATTGCATTTACACAGTTAACACTATTCAGTTACACAGTAGCACTAATGTGGATGAAAGATGAGTGAGTGTGTTTTGTGTGTTTTCCTTTTCCTATCCCAAATTGGTACAAACCTATCTCCTAAATATTATTTTACTTGTTTGTTGTGGCTTGCACTGACACCCATAAATATTATAGGTTTACTTCTACTTGTGAATTGTAATAGTTAATATGACAACTACCTGATATCATTTGTGCATTTATTATGATTTGTATGTTTAGTGTAAGAGCATTGATAATATTTTTGTTAATTGTGTGTGCACTGAACTGTCTCATTAGTGATAGTGAATATTATGGACTGTTACCTGCACTTGTTTAACATAATGGGTGCCACTTGGAAATGTTTAATTTGTGCTAATGAACTTTGATTAACTGACTGATTAGTGATTGGGAGTATTATGGACTGTGATTTGCACTTTTTCTACATGATTGGTGCCACTAGGACATGTTTAATTTCTGCTGATGAACAGTGTGATTAGTGAAAGTGAATATTATGGACTGCGGTCAGCACCTGTTCAACATTGCTGGGTGCCACTGGTGGACTGCTTCTACTGAAATGATGTCACATGTTGCTGTCTGCACCTGCTCAACACTGCTGGGTGCCACTGATGGACTGTTTCTACTAAAAAGATGTCACCTGTTGATGTCTGCACCTGTTCAACATTGCTGTTGCCACTAATGGAACTTCTTCTACTGAACAGATGTCACCTGTTGATGTCTGCACCTGTTCAACATTACTGTGTGCCACTGATGGACTGCTTCTACTAAAAAGATGTCACCTGTTGATGTCTGCACCTGTTTAACATTACTGGGTGCCACTGATGGACTGCTTCTATTGAAATAATGTTACTTGTTGGTATTTGCACCTGTTGACCATTGCTGGGTGCTACTGCTGGAACTATCAACTACTTGTTTTTTCTAAATCAAAAGCGTTTATGTGAATATTTGTATAAACCGATTTTTGTGTATTACTGTTTGTGAAAAGTTATGAGACTCTTACCTGCACATATTCGTCGTTGCTGACGCTATTCATTGAAATGTTTAACCACATAATACTTGTGTAAACTATTATGTAAAGTTACATGTATGAAAGAATTTGTATTGCTTACTGTATTTTATATATTAGGTTATTGAAAGGTCAGTGCAAAGCCAAAATTTTATATAGTTATATGATATTTACGCATTAATATTATCTTTTATTTTGTCTGTATTTTTTTGACGAATTAGGTGGCATTTTCACCACCAATACTGGCAAAAATTCCATCAAATTCTAGCACGTGGAGGAAGGGCATATGAAAGGTGGCTACACTGAGCCACAGCGCCAGAGATCGCGCTAGAGAGTATTGTTCCGCCGCCTCCACTGGCAGTGATTCTTGAAATGTCATGGTAGGCAGTGCGTGTCGAGAACTCGTAGTAGGCAGTGGTTATTGAGAGGTAGCAGAGGAGTGTGCTCGCTGAGATGTCGTAGTGAAAAGTGTTTGTTCCATGTCTTATGCAGTTGTTTGATGGAATAGATAGCAGATGTTGTTCTAATGGAGATATTGTAATGATTTGAGAGGTTTTCATCAATATATGAAGGTAACAAAACTTGATTTATTTTTCATTATTTTAATGTTGTAAATAATCGTGCATGGGGGCTTAATTAAAATATAATGCAAATAATTTTAATTTTTTGTAGCTGTTTGTCCGATTACGAAGTCTCGTAAACGGTTGACCCTGACTAGTTTTTGTACGCAATCTGACTGCATGGAACAATAACAAACAATGAAATGAAAATTTTCGTTAACACAATTAATTAATTAATTAAGTCACAGCAGCTATAAAACCTACGAAAACCAAAACACAAGTGTCACTGTTCTGTGTGTGGAAGTATGACTCAACGTACACATCTGGCACTGTTCTTCTTCAACAAGACAAGACATTTCAATTACCATTTATACTGAAATAATTAATGAAAATAGAAATACTATAATTACGCAAGAAACCCAGAATTACACTCTAATACAAGAACACAAGCCAGATGCTTTGTTGACTGAACCTGTAATGACGCATTATTTACAACATTAAAGTCATGAAAAATAAATCAAGTTTTGTTACCTTCTTATATTGATGAAAACCTCTCAAATCATTACAATATCTCCATTAGAACAACATCTGCTATCTATTCCATCAAACAACTGCATAAGACATGGAACAAACGCTTTTCACTAACACATCTCAGCGAGCACACTCCTCCGCTACCTCTCAATAAACAGTGCCTACTACGAGTTCTCGACACGCACTGCCTACCATGACATCTCAAGAATCACTGCCTACTACGAGTTCTGAACAAGCACTGCTCTCCGCTACATCTCAATAATCACTGCCTACTACGACATCTCAATAATCACTGCCAATGGAGGCGGCAGAACATTACTCTCTAGCGCTGTGGCTCAGTGTAGCCACCTTTCATATGCCCTTCCTCCATAGGGTAGAATTTGATGGTATTTTTGCCAGCATTGGTGGTGAAAATACCACCAAATTCGTCATTGTCATGGACTCGTAGTAGTCAGTGTGTGTTGAGATGTGCTAGTGGGCGGTGTTTGTCGAGATGTTGTTCCATGTTTTATGCACTTGTTTGATGGGCTAGACAGCAGATGGTTCGAATGGAAATACTGTAATGATCAGAGTGCTTTTCGACCTTTCATATGCCCTTCCTCCACGGGCTAGAATTTGATGGTATTTTTGCCAGCATTGGTGGTGAAAATACCACCAAATTCGTCAAAAAAATACAGACAAAAATAAAAAAGAATATTAATGCGTAAATATCATATAACTAGATAAAATTTTGGCTTTGCACTGACCTTTCAATAACCTAATATATAAAATACAGTAAGCAATACAAATTCTTTCATACATGTGACTTTACATAACAGTTTACACAAGTATTATGTGGTTAAACAGTTCAATCAATAGCGTCAGCAATGACGAATATGTGCAGGTAAGAGTCTCATAACTTTTCACAAACAGTAATACACCAAAAATCCGTTTATACGAATATTCACATAAACACTTCCCATAGCCCATGAAAAAAGTAGTTGACAGTTCCAGCAGTAGCACCCAGCAATGGTCAACAGGTGCAAAAACCGACAAGTGACATTTTTTCAGTAGTAGCAGCCCATCAGTGGCACCCAGTAATGTTGAATAGGTGCAGACACCAACAAGTAACACCATTTCAGTATCAGCAGTTCCATTAGTGGCACCAGCAATGTAGAGCAGGTACACACAGCAACAGGTGACATCTTTTCAGTAGAAGCAGTCCATCAGTGGCACCCAGTAATGTTAAACAGGTGCAGACACCAACAAGTAACACCATTTCAGTATAAGCAGTTCCATTAGTGGCACCAGCAATGTTGAACAGGTGCAGATATCAACAGGTGACGTATTTTAAATATAAGCAGTTCCATTAGTGGCACCAGCAATGTTGAACAGGTGCAGACACCCACAAGTAACATCTTTTCAGTAGAAGCAGTCCACCAGTGGCACCCAGCAATGTTGAACAGGTGCTGACCGCAGTCCATAATATACACTTTCACTAATCACACTGTTCATCAGCAGAAATTAAACATGTCCTAGTGGCACGAATCATGTAGAAAAAGTGCATATAACAGTCCATAATATTCACTATCACTAATCACACAGTTCATCAGCACAAATTAAACATGTCCTAGTGGCACCAATCATGTAGAAAAAGTGCAGGTAACAGTCCATAATATTCACTATCACTAATTAGACAGTTCATCATACAAATAATAATAAACACACAAATGATATCAGATAATTTGTCAGATTAACTATTACAATACACAAATAGCAGTAAACCTATAATATTTATGGGTGTCAGTGCAAGCCACAACAAGCAAGTAAAATAATATTTAGGAGATAGGTTGGTACCAATTTGGGATAGGAAAAGGAAAACACACAAAACACACTCACTCACCTTTCATCCACATTTAGTGCTCCTGTGTAGTTGAATAGTGTTAACTGTGTAAATGCAATTCTGTCAAAATTTTATGTTCATCATGTGTATGAAGTAGTAGTGGCAGCAATGTATAACAGTCAATAATAGTTAGTCAACGTCATAGTCATCATGTCAAGACCAATGTTTGCCAAGCCAGATCAAAATCTACGGTTACTGAACAACTGTCAGTGAGCCAAGATATGCAAATGCTTCCTCTCTCCAAAAAAAAGTTTATACCGCTTAGTGATTTAACAAAGTGTGTGTGTAGACAATCTTCTTTCTACTTGAGTGTTAAGTCTGCCATCTTCATCCTCCTTGTTCCATATAGACCAACAAAAAAATATGCTCCTCACTTACTTTACCTCTTATCCACCAAACTCCAATAATCATCAGCATCACATAATCTCAATACTTCAATAATACCTCTTACGTCGATACATATAAACCTTATCATCAATAATACCTCTTCAATACATCGATACATATAAACCTTATCATCAATATCATTTACCTTACCTCTTGTCCACGAAAACTCCAATAATCATCAACTTCACATAATCTCAATACCTCAATAATACCTCTTCAATACGTCGATACATAAACCTTAGCACCAATATCATTTCACTTTCATAACAACTCTTTCCTCTAGTCAGTCTCCTCGAACAAGCACAGACAAAATCCTAGTGGAAACTTCAATTCAGCATCCCATACAATCCGAAGACACAGTGTCCACACACAACCTCTGTGTAATCCATCTGACCCAAATTTTCAACTCATTATAAATTATAAGATACATTTTGGTTCCTTGTGCATCATTAAATAAAAGAAATGCATACATGACCTCTAACAGCCTTTAGTTTGAATAACTTTCTGAAAGTAAGCACGATTACGAAGTGTTAATGATCATAATATTTTACAGTGTGTACACCACTTCAAGAATCATGGCAGAAGCAAACATGTGGAGTTTTTCTTGTGTCAAGTGTCACTTCCTATTTCAATTACTCACGAAAAATGCAGTGTTATAACTGTCAATGGTCTAAACCTAGTATTGGTATGTCATGTCGTTAGCTTCCTTCCTAGTAACATAAATTTATACAGCTTCCATAAAACCTCTAGCTCATGTGACTTCTATGAAGTTACTTGTACTAATGTCGTTCGTCGAATTATAGCAGTTCATTTTCTTATCTTAAAAATATAAGGCACTGAGCATAAGCACAACATGCAATAGCGAGTAAATATGCCAGCAGAGAACAGAATGTCAACAAGTGGATGCAGCACAATCCCTACAACGAGGCTCTGCCAAGGGAACAATCTATAATTAATACCACAGTGTAACCTAAACTCTGTTTGTACACAGTACATCAGCATTTCTATACACCAAATTAAAGAGTTCTTATGACAACAAAAGGAAATGTGTTAATATGCAATCCATACGCAAAGCAGCAAATATGTATCTTACATAATAAACAGGTCACTATCATCATATCAGCATAAGCAAATAAATGTTCATATGTAACCTTAATAAGTAAACATGAAGGCGCAAGCAGATAAATCACAAAGTATAACTTACATACATAACCAGTCAGCACAATTAATCAGTTGACAATTACAATTTAAATAAATAAGCACAGCAGGCACATAATAAATAAATATGACATCAGTGAAAAGGCATAGCAGCCAAGTGATGCATAATATACATAAGTAACAACACTGTTCATTAATCAATAATTGTCAAAATCAGTAAATGTACACAAGCACGACGCTTCACAAGTAAATTCATAGAACATGAAATTAGCACAAAGTATGAATCAATTAATCGCAAGCAGCAAATTACGTCTAAAGTACGTACCTAAGTGGAATTATGTTACCTGAAAAATAAACTCAATTAATCGTTACCTTTTTGGTTTTTTACTTCTTTTTTTTTCGAAATTACATTCTTCCTGAAATTTTCTCCATAGCAAGTCCTCTTAACGTCGGACACACACAGAATTTACCTGAAGGTCTTACATACTTTATACAACCCAATCCTGAAAAATACTGAACGTTAATAACATAATTCATCAAGTCACTATAGCTTTATACAGGATTTAGTCGGAGAAATTAGACTGTGTATTTGTTTACGTCTGTCAGTGCATTCGCACTGAGCGCTCGATCAGCTGTAGGCGCGTGACGTAGGAAGTAATTGTTTGCGGTCAACGACTGCCTTGTGCGGCGCGCAGACTGACTGTTGCTTTGAGTATGTGCCGCCGCCAAAACACAGCGCGGTATCCTTGTATTCTCTGCATGTTTACATGTAGCTGTTAGTTTCCCTAAAGTATGTCATTCCACAAAAATTTTAACGTTTGATATATGATGTATTCCCTTAGAGCGACGAGATTTAAGAGTTTCTACTTCGACAGTGTTATAATGAATAATTTTGCGAATTCTATATGGACCGTTATAAAGCAGAAAAAATTTGCGACACAAGCCTTTTCCTTTATGAGACAAACGATGAGACTTAATTAACACCTTCTGACCAACTGACAAAGTTTTTAAACGACCAGAACGCTTAGCTGATTTCTCTCTTCTCGCAGCCTCAGATGCAATATTTCGTAGAGCCAGGTTGACAACTTCAGAATGCCGCAGTTTCCGTGAAGGCGGAAAAGGAACGATTTCAGAAATGCGATTTGGGACTGCATAGAACAACAACAAAGAGTGAAATGGAAATTTTCATTAACACAATTAATTAATTAAGTCCCCAGCAACTATAAAACCTACGAAACCAAAGCACAAGTAGAATTGAAGTTTGCACAAGGATTTTGTCTGTCACAATTTCAATTGTAGGAATCATTATATTTATTTTAATTATATGAGAAAGAATGGTTACAAACCGATCAATCATATTTAGAGCTAATATAAGAAGATCAACAGAATGACTGTAGTTCACATCTGCCGAGACGTAAATAATGGCTGAATTATTCGAACCTTACATGCAAATGGAGCTTCTATATTTTTTATTTGTATTTATTTACATGTCGGACGAGGAATTTACTATGGATCTTATATATACATACACACCTGAATAATTGGTACAGTAATCCTATTCTTAGTTATAGCAACTGCATTTTGTTCGAGTAGACTGACTAGAGGAAAGAGTTGTTGTGAAAGTGAAATGATATTGGTGCTAAGGTTTATGTATCGACGTATTGAAGAGGTATTATTGAGGTATTGGTGGTTATTGAGAGGTAGCGGAGGAGTGTGCTCGCTGAGATGTCGTAGTGAGTGTTTGTTCCATGTTTTATGCAGTTGTTTGATGGAATAGATAGCAGATGTTGTTCTAATGGAGATATTGTAATGATTTGAGAGGTTTTCATCAATATATGAAGGTAACAAAACTTGATTTATTTTTCATTATTATAATGTTGTAAATAATGTGTCATTACAGGTTCAGTCAACAAAGCATCAGGCTTGTGTTGTTGTATTAGAGTGTAATTCTGGGTTTCTTGCGTAATTATAGTATTTCTATTTTCTTTAATTATTTCAGTATAAATGGTATTTGAAATTTCTTGTCTTGTTGAAGAAGAACCGTGCCAGATGTGTACGTTGAGTCATACTTCCATACACAGAACAGTGACACTTTTGTTTTGGTTTCGTAGGTTTATAGTTGCTTGGGACTTAATTAATTAATTAATTGTGTTAATGAAAATTTCCATTTCATTCCTTGTTGTTGTTCTATGCAGTCACATTGCGTAATAATACTAGTCAGGGCCAACCGTTTACGAGACTTCGTAATCGGACAGACAGCTACTGAAGCAAAAAATTAAAATTATTTGCATTTTATTATAATTAAGACCCCATGCACGTGGCTGTTTAACATTGCTGGGTGCCACTGATGGACTGTTTCTACTGAAAAGATGTCACCTGTTGATATCTTCACCTGTTCAACATTGCTGGTGCCACTAATGGAACTGCTTATACTGAAATGGTGTTACTTGTTGATGTCTGCACCATTGTCTTGTTGAAGAAGAACCTTGCCAGATGTGTACGTTGAGTCATACTTCCACACACAGAACAGTGACACTTGTGTTAGTTCTCGACAAGCACTGCCTACCACAACATCTCAAGAATCACTGTCTACTACGAGTTCTGAACCAGCACTGCACTCCGCTACATCTCAATAATCACTGCCAGTGGAGGCGGCGGAACAATACTCTCTAGCGCGATCTCTGGCGTTGTGGCTCAGTGTAGCCACCTTGAACCTGTAATGACGCATTATTTACAACATTATAATAATGAAAAATAAATCAAGTTTTGTTACCTTCATATATTGATGAAAACCTCTCAAATAATTACAATATCTCCATTAGAACAACATCTGCTATCTATTCCATCAAACAACTGCATAAGACATGGAACAAACACTTTTCACTACGACATCTCAGCGAGCACACTCCTCCGCTACATCTCAATAACCACCAATACCTCAATAATACCTCTTCAATACGTCGATACATAAACTTTAGCACCAATATCATTTCACTTTCATAACAACTCTTTCTTCTAGTCAGTCTCCTCCAACAAGCACAGACAAAATCCATCAAACAACTGCATAAGACATGGAACAAACACTTTTCACTACGACATCTCAGCGAGCACACTCCTCCGCTACCTCTCAATAACCACTGCCTACTACGAGTTCTCGACATGCACTGACTACTACGACATCTCAATAATCACTGCCAGTGGAGGCAGCGGAACAATACTCTCTAGCGCGATCTCTGGCGCTGTGGCTCAGTGTAGCCAACTGATTAATTGTGCTGACTGTGGTAATGTATGTAAGTTATACTTTGTGATTTATCTGCTTGCGCCTTCATGTTTACTTATTAGGATTACATACGAACATTTATTTGCTTATGCTGATATGATGCTAATGACCTGTTTATTACGTAAGATATATGTTTACTGCTTTGCGTATGGATTGCATATTAACACATTCTTTTTGTTGTCATAAGTACTCTTTAATTAGGTATATAGAAATGCTCACATACTGTGTATGAACATGGAGTTTAGGTCACACTATGGTATTAATTATAGATTGTTCGCTTGGCAGAGCCTTGTTGTAGGAATTGTGTTGCATCCACTTGTTGACATTCTGTTCCCTACTGGTATATTTACTCGCTATTGCATGTTTTGTTTACGCTCAGTGCCTTATATTTTTAAGATAAGAAAATGAACTGCTATAATTCTACGTACGACATTAGTACAAGAAACTTCATAGAAGTCACATGAGCTGGAGGTTTTATGGAAGCTGTATACTTTTATGGTTCAAATGGCTCTGAGCACTATGGGACTCAACATCTTAGGTCATAAGTCCCCTAGAACTTAGAAATACTTAGACCTAACTAACCTAAGGACATCACACACACCCATGCCCGAGGCAGGATTCGAACCTGCGACCGTAGCAGCCTCGCGGTTCCGGACTGCAGCATACTTTTATGCTAATAGGAAGGAAGCTAACTACATGACATACCAACACTAGGTTAGACCATTGACAGTTATTACACTGCATTTTTCGTGAGTAATTGAAATAGGAAGTGACACTTGACACAAGAAAGACTCCACATGTTTGCTTCTGTTTGCCATAATTTTTGAAGTGGTATACACACTGAAATATCACGATCATTAACACTTCGTAATCGTACTTACTTACTGACAGTTATTCAAACTAAAGGCAGTTAGAGGTCATGTATGCATTTCTTTTATTTGATGATGGACAAGGTAACCAAAATCCATCTTATAATTTATAACGAGTAGAAAATTTGGGTCAGATGGATTACACAGAGGTTGTGTGTGGACACTGTGTCTTCGGATTGTATGGGATGCTGAATTGAAGTTGCACTAGGATTTTGTCTGTACTTGTTCGAGGAGACTGACTAGACGAAAGAGTTGTTATGGAAGTGAAATGATATTGGTGCTGAGTTTTATATGTATCGACGTATTGAAGAGGTATTATTGAGGTATTATTGAGATGATGTGAAGTTGATGATTATTGGAGTTTTGGTGGACAAGAGGTAAGGTAAATGATATTGATGATAAGGTTTATATGTATCGACGAAAGAGGTATTATTGAAGTATTGAGATTATGTGATGCTGATGATTATTGGAGTTCTGGTGGATAAGAGGTAAAGTAAGTGAGGAGCATATTATTTTTGTTGGTCTATATGGAACAAGGGTGATGAAGGTGGCAGACTAGAAAACTGAAGTTGAAAGAAGATTGTCTACACACACACTTTGTTAAATCACTAAGTAGTATATACTTTTTTTTTGGAGAGAGGAAGATTTTGCATATCTTGGCTCACTGACAGTTGTTCAGCAACCGTAGATTTTGATCTGGCTTGGCAAACATTGGTCTTGACATGATGACTATGACGTTGACTAACTATTATTGACTGTTATACATTGCTGCCACTACTACTTGATACACACGATGAACATAAAATTTTGACAGAATTGCATTTACACAGTTAACACTATTCAATTACACAGTAGCACTAATGTGGATGAAACATGAGTGAGTGTGTTTTGTGTGTTTTCCTTTTCCTATCCCAAATTGGTACCAACCTATCTCCTAAATATTATTTTACTGCTGATGAACAGTGTGATTAGTGAAAGTGAATATTATGGACTGCAGTCAGCACCTGGTCAACATTACTGGCACATCACAACACGAACTGACTACTACGAGTCCTCGACAAGCACTGCCCACTACGACATCTCAATAATCACTGCCAGTGGAGGTGGCGGAACAATACTCTCTAGCGCGATCACTGGCGCTGTGGCTCAGTGTAGCCACCTATTTTCTTTAATTATTTCAGTATAAATGGAATTTGAAATTTCTTATCTTGCAGATGTTGTTCTATCTTGGCTCACTGACAGTTGTTCAGCAACTGTACATTTTGATCTGGCTTGACAAACATTGGTCTTGACATGATGACTATGACGTTGACTAACTATTATTGACTGTTATACATTGCTGCCACTACTACTTGATACACATGATGAACATAATTTTGACAGAATTGCATTTACACAGTTAACACTATTCAATTACACAGTAGCACTAATGGTGATGAAAGATGAGTGAGTGTGTTTTGTGTGTTTCCCTTTTATAATCCCAGAGAAGTGATGCCAACCTATCACCTAAATATTATTTTACTTGTTGTTGTGGCTTGCACTGACACCCATGGGGGCTTAATTAAAATATAATGCAAATAATTTTAATTTTTTGCTTTAGTAGCTGTCTGTTCGATTACGAAGTCTAGTAAACGGTTGGCCCTGACTAGTATTTGTACGCAATCTGACTGCATGGGACAACAACAAACAATGAAATGAAAATTTTCGTTAACACAATTAATTAATGAAGACCCCAGCAACTATAAAACCTACGAAACCAAAACACAAGTGTCACTGTTCTGTTTGTGTAAGTGTGACTCAACGTACACATCTGGCACGGTTCTTCTTCAACAAAACAAGAAATTTCAAATACCATTGATACTGAAATAATTAAAGAAAATAGAAATACTATAATTACGCAACAAACCCAGAATTACACTCTAATACAAGAACACAAGCCAGATGCTTTGTTGACTGAACCTGTAATGAAGCATTATTTACGACATTAAAATAATGAAAAATAAATCAAGTTTTGTTACCTTCATATATTGATGAAAAGCACTCAAATCATTACAATATCTCCATTGGAACAACATCTGCTGTCTATCCATCAAACAACTACATAAAACATGAACAAGCACTCTTTATTACAACATCTCGACAAGCCTTGCCCACTAGCACATCTCAACACACACTGACTACTACGAGTCCTCGACAGGCACTGCCCACTACGACATAGGTGGCTACACTGTGCCACAGCGCCAGAGATCGCGCTAGAGAGTATTGTTCCGCCGCCTCCACTGGCAGTGATTATTGAGATGTCGTAGTGGGCAGTGCTTGTCGAGGACTCGTAGTAGTCAGTGTGTGTTGAGATGTGCCAGTGGGCAGTGTTTGTCGAGATGTTGTTCCATGTTTTATGCAGTTGTTTGGTGGATAGATACCAGATGTTGTTCCAATGGAGATTTTGTAATGATTTGAGTTCTTTTCATCAATATATGAAGGTAACAAAACTTGATTTATTTTTCATTATTTTAATTTCGTAAATAATGCTTCATTACAGGTTCAGTCAACTATTTCCATTCGAACCATCTGCTGTCTATCCCATCAAACAACTGCATAAAACATGAAACAAACACTCCTTACTACAACATCTCGACAAGCACTGCTCACTAGCACATCTCAACACGAACTGACTACTACGAGTCCTCGACAAGCACTGCCCACTACGACATCTCAATAACCACTGCCAGTGGAGGCGGCGGAACAATAGCCTCTAGCGCGAACACTGGCGCTGTGGCTCAGTGTAGCCACCTATTTTCTTTAATTATTTCAGTATAAACGGTATCTGAAATTTCTTGTTTTGCAGATGTTGTTCTATCTTGGCTCACTGACAGTTGTTCATCAACTGTACATTTTGATCTGGCTTGGCAAACATTGGTCTTGACATGATGACTATGACGTTGACTAACTATTATTGACTGTTATACATTGCTGCCACTACTACTTCATACACAGGATGAACATAAAATTTTGTCAGAATTGCATTTACACAGTTAACACTATTCAATTACACAGTAGCACTAATGTGGATGAAAGATGAGTGAGTGTATTTTGTGTGTTTTCCTTTTCCTATCCCAAATTGGTACCAACCTATCTCCTAAATATTATTTTACTTGTTTGTTGTGGCTTGCACTGACACCCATAAATATTATAGGTTTACTGCTATTTGTGTATTGTAATAGTTAATATGACAACTACCTGATATTATTTGTGCATTTATTATGATTTGTATGTTTAGTGTTAGAGCATTGATGATAATTTTGTTAATTGTGTGTGCACTCAAACTATTGTTCATGACTGAACTTTCTCATTAGTGATAGTGAAGATTATGGACTGTTACCTGCACTTGTTCAACATAATGGGTGCCACTTGGAAATGTTTAATTTGTGCTAATGAACTTTGAGTAACTGACTGATTAGTGATAGGGAATATTATGGACTGTTACCTGCACTTTTTCTACATGATTGGTGCCACTAGGACATGTTTAATTTCTGCTGATGAACAGTGTGATTAGTGAAAGTGAATATTATGGACTGCGGTCAGCACCTGGTCAACATTACTGGGTGCCACTGATGGACTGATGCTATTGAAAAGATGTCACCTGTTGATATCTGCACATGCTCAACATTGCTGGGTGCCACTGATGGACTGTTTCTACTGAAAGGATGTCACCTGTTGCTGTCTGCACCTGCTCAACATTGCTGGGTGCCACTGATTGACTGCTTCTACTGAAATGATGTCATTTCTTGATGTCTCCACCTGTTCAACATTACTGGGTGTCACTGATGGACTGTTTCTACTGAAAAAATGTCACTTGTTCGTTTTTGCACCTGTTGACCATTGCTGGGTGCTACTGCTGGAACTGTCAAATGCTTATTCTTGAGCTATGGAAAGCGTTTATGTGAATGTTTGTATAAACTGATTTTTTTTGTATTACTGTTGTAAAAGTTATTAGACTCTTACCTGCACATATTCGTCAATGCTGACGCTATTGATTGAACTGTTTAACCACATAATACTTGTGAAAACTATTATGTAAAGTCACATGTATGAAATAATTTGTATTGCTTACTGTATTTTATATATTAGGTTATTGTAAGGTCAGTGCAAAGCCAAAATTTTATCTAGTATGTGATATTTACGTATTAATATTATCTTTTATTTTTGTCGGTATTTTTTTGACGAATTTGGTGGTATTTTCACCACCAATGCTGGCAAAAATACCATCAAATTCTAGCCTGTGGAGGAGGGGCAGATGAAAGGTGGCTACACTGAGCCACAGCGCCAGAGATTGCGCTAGAGAGTATTGTTCCGCCGCCTCCACTGGCAGTGATTATTGAGATGTCGTAGTGGGCAGTGCCTGTCGAGGGCTCGTGGTAGTCGGTTCCTGTCGAGAGGTCGTGGTGGAGTGTGCTTGTCAAGATGTTGTAGTAAGGAGTGCTTGTTCCATGTTTTATGCAGTTGTTTGATGGGCTAGACAGCAGATGTTATTCGAATGGAAATATTGTAGTGATCTGAGTGCTTTTCGTCGTTATATATGAAGGTAACCAATTCGCTGTTTTTTATTTTCATTATTTCAGTGTCTTAAATAATGCGTCATTACAGGTTCAGTCAACAAAGCATCTGGCTTGAGTTCTTGGATTAGAGTGTAATTCTGGGTTTCTTGCGTAATTATAGTATTTCTATTTTCTTTAATTAATTCAGTATAAATGGTATTTGAAATTTCTTGTCTTATTGAAAAAGAACCGTGCCAGATGTGTACGTTGAGTTATACTTCCACACACAAAACAGTGACACTTGTGCTTTGGTCTCGTAGGTTTTATAGTTGCTGGGGACTTAATTAATTAATTGTGTTAATGAAAATTTCCATTTCATTCTTTGTTATTGTTCTATGCAGTCAGATTGCGTAACAATACTAGTCAGGGCCAACCGTTTATGAGACTTCGTAATCGGACAAACAGCTACTAAAGCAAAAAAATTAAAATTATTTGCATTACATAATAATTAAGCCCCCATATGAAAGGTGGCTACACTGAGCTACAGCGCCAGAGATCGCGCTGGAGAGTATTGTTCCGCCGCCTCCACAGGCAGTGATTATTGAGATGTCGTAGTGGGCAGTGCCTGTCGAGGACTCGTGGTAGTCAGTTCCTGTCGAGAGGTCGTGGTGGAGTGTGCTTGTCGAGATGTTGTAGTAAGGAGTGCTTGTTCCATGTTTTATGCAGTTGTTTGATGGGCTAGACAGCAGATGTTATTCGAATGGAAATATTGTAGTGATCTGAGTGCTTTTCGTCGTTATATATGAAGGTAACCAATTCGCTGTTTTTTATTTTCATTATTTCAGTGTCTTAAATAATGCGTCATTACAGGTTCAGTCAACAAAGCATTTGGCTTGAGTTCTTGGATTAGAGTGTAATTCTGGGTTCCTTGCGTAATTATAGTAATTCTATTTTCTTTAATTAATTCAGTATAAATGGTATTTGAAATTTCTTGTCTTATTGAAGAAGAACCGTGCCGGATGTGTACGTTGAGTTATACTTCCACACACAGAACAGTGACACTTGTGCTTTGGTCTCGTAGGTTTTATAGTTGCTGGGGACTTAATTAATTAATTGTGTTATGAAAATTTCCATTTCATTCTTTGTTATTGTTCTATGCAGTCAGATTGCGCAACAATACTAGTCAGGGCCAACCGTTTACGAGACTTCGTAATCGGACAAACAGCTAGTAAAGCAAAAAAATTAAAATTATTTGCATTACATAATAATTAAGCCCCCATGCACGTGGCGACCCTGCCATATATATTGACGAAAAGCACTCTGATCATTACAGTATTTCCATTCCAACAACATCTGCTGTCTAGCCCATCAAACAACTGCATAAAACATGGAACAAGCACTCCTTACTACAACATCTCGACAAGCAGACTCCACCACGACCTCTCGACAGGAACTGACTACTACGAGTCCTCGACAGGCACTACTCACTACGACATCTCAACAATCACTGCCTACTACGAGTTCTAAACAAGCTCTGCCTACCACGACATTCAAGAATCACTGCCAGTGGAGGCGGCGGAACAATACTCTCTAGCGCGATCTCTGGCGCTGTGGCTCAGTGTAGCCACCTTTCATACAGATGCTTTGTTGACTGAACCTGTAATGACGCATTATTTACAACATTAAAATAATGAAAAATAAATCAAGTTTTGTTACCTTCATGTATTGATGAAAACCTCTCAAATCATTACAATATCTCCATTAGAACAACATCTGCTATCTATTCCATCAAACAACTGCATAAGACATGGAACAAACACTTTTCTTCGAACCATCTGCTGTCTAGCCCATCAAACAACTGCATTAAAAATGGAACAACATCTCGACAAACACTGCCCACTACCACATCTCAACACACACTGACTAGAAGAACACAAGCCAGATGCTTTGTTGACTGAACCTGTAATGAAGCATTATTTACGACATTAAAACATTGAAAAATAAATCAAGTTTTGTTACCTTCATATATTGATGAAAAGCACTATAAAACATGGAACAAGCACTCCTTACTACAACATCTCGACAAGCACACTCCACCACGACCTCTCGACATGAACTGGCTACTACGAGTCCTCGACAGGCACTGCCCACTACGACATCTCAATAATCACTGCCAGTCGAGGTGGCGGAACAATACTCTCTAGCGCGATCTCTGGCGCTGTGGCTCAGTGTAGCCACCTTAAGTCCCCAGCAACTATAAAACCTACGAAACCAAAGCAAAAGTATAACTGTTCTGTGTGTGGAAGTGTGATTCAACGTACGCATCTGGCACGGTTCTTCCTCAATAACACAAGAAATTTTAAATATCATTTATACTGAATTAATTAAAGAAAATAGAAATACCATAATTACTCAAGAAAACCAGAATTACACTCTAATACAGGAACACAAACCAGGGTCGCCATGTGCATGGGGGTTAATTAAAATAAAGTGCAAATAATTTTAATTTTTTGCTTCAGTAGCTGTCTGTCCGATTACGAAGTCTCGTAAACGGTTGGCCCTAACTAGTATTATTACGCAATCTGACTGCATAGAACAACAACAAGGAATAAAATGGAAACTTTCATTAACACAATTAATTAATTAATTAAGTCTCCAGCAACTATAAACCTACGAAACCAAAACACAAGTGTCACTGTTCTGTGTGTGGAAGTATGACTCAACGTACACATCTGGCACGGTTCTTCTCCAACAAGACAAGAAATTTCAAATACCATTTATACTGAAATAATTAAAGAAAATAGAAATACTATAATTACGCAAGAAACCCAGAATTACACTCTAATACAAAAACACAAGCCAGATGCTTTGTTGACTGAACCTGTAATGACACATTATTTACAACATTAAAATAATGAAAAATAAATCAAGTTTTGTTACCTTCATATATTGATGAAAACCTCTCAAATCATTACAATATCTCCATTAGAACCACATCTGCTATCTATTCCATCAAACAACTGCATAAGACATGGAACAAACACTTTTCACTACGACATCTCAGCGAGCACACTCCTCCGCTACCTCTCAATAACCACTGCCTACTACGAGTTCTTGACACGCACTGCCTACCATGACATCTCAAGAAACACTGCCAGTGGAGGCGGCGGAACAATACTCTCTAGCGCGATCTCTGGCGCTGTGGCTCAGTGTAGCCACCTTTCAAGAGTCATGAATTATCGTGAAATATATTCAAAAACAGCCGAATCACACCGATTCAGTGATATAAGGTACAACTCATTCTTGAAGAAATACTTTCGAATACGTCTATACTTGCAGCTTACTCCGCTAATAGCAAGAGAATATGAATACATATAATGCATGAGAAGCACATGTTTCCGTTATTATTCCTGTTTCACTTACCTTGACGCTTAAAATTTTTTGCGAGTCCAGTGATTCGTGCTTTCTTACACTTCACTCGACTTTCTAACACAGAAATATTTTTGTAATTGTAATTACTTTTGCTTCAAAAGTGAATGGGTTAAAGATTCTTGTCGTTTGTGGCTCAGATGTAGCAGCACCTACGGAACTGTTTTCTTCTGTGTTGGGAAACAGTTTTATTGCTTTTAGTGACCTATTCTCAAGTCTGTATGGTTTTACCTTCAGCTAGAATTGTAGTAGCTCACTTGATAAGTTTAATAATGTAGGTATTTCGTTTCATATAAGCTTCCCACGTTCCACACTAACTGATTTGGAGGAAAATGTAGCGAACAAAACTCTGCTTAGTTTGCTATATACATGTACGACGTCTTTCTGTATCACTTCAGATCTTCTGGTGTTGACTAGCAAATATTTTGTTATTAAAGGAAGAAGACATTACGCAGTAAGTTTCCGTCCGTTACAAGAAAATCGCAGATAAACGCCCTGTAATACACCGTTTCATACATCCCAGGGCCCTTAGAAAACTAAATAAACACGTATGTGGTACATTGTTTTGGTTATCGTCGCATTTTATGGCACTACATACACTCCCTATTGTAAAAACAAGTAAAAAACTATGTAACATGTTAATATAAAAGTTAGTATTCGCATTCACATCGCATTCGGAAGTGTTGCTTGCCGGCCGCTTTGGGCGCTGCAATCGCTGTGGGTAACAAAAACGTGACGGATGTCTCGACTGTTTTAGACTATGACACGACGTCAGTATACATGGGTAATATATTTTTTTGACGGTACGCAGTGTAATATCCTTGGCTTGTCTGTTGTGCCATCTGGTGGCGGCTCATGTAACTACGTTAAATATGTGATATCTAATATTCCACAATGTAGTGTTATCTATTAATTTATAACCTAAACATATTCAAATTGTGTACAACGGAAATGTAAATTCAGACATGTATTTCTTCATGAAGAATACTGTTAACTGCACGCATTTTGACAAGGGATCAAAGAGGCCTTTTTGAGGTTGGTTATCAGTAAAGCCAAGTAGAGCAGGTCAAAACGTAGGGAGTATCTAGTGCCACTGAACAGCTCATAGTACTTTGCTGGCCGTAACAAATCATAATCATTCATCAGAGGCAAATGGATAAGCGAAGGACGCCAATCTAAGTGATACAATAAGGCCGAGTCCACTGTGTGAAGTTGGCTTTCCTCGTGACTGGAACCGGAGGCGCCGGTCGATCCATGCATGTGATCGAGTTTGCCCCCTCCAGCACACAAATCACTGGGGTTACACGCAAGCGGCTCTACACGTCAGGTACACGCTTCCCAGCGCCACACAGAGCATACCACTTTCTTAAGGCTCAACGTAAAGGTGAGAACACACCCTTTCTATGTTGTGGTCGATCGATGATCCGATGCCACCATCCAGAAATTACTTCTTTGGAGACCACTGAGACGAAACTAGACTTCGAGAGGTTTACTATGCCGGCAGGATTCTCACCTACAGCTCATTGTCGACTACGCCTGGGTTTACCGAGCGAGGTGGCGCAGTGGTTAGCACACTGGACTCGCATTCGGGAGGACGAAGGTTCAATCCCGTCTCCAGCCATCCTGATTTAGGTTTTCCGTGATTTCCCTAAATCGTTTCAGGAAAATGCCGGGATGGTTCCTTTGAAAGGGCACGGCCGATTTCCTTCCCCATCCTTCCCTAACCCGAGCTTGCGCTCCGTCTCTAATGACCTCGTTGTCGACGGGACGTTAAACAACACTAACCTAACGCCTGGGTTTGGTTTCGAGTATTGCGCCTCTGTTCTATGTAACAGGCGCATTTTGTTTGGTAAACGAGCCGTGTACCATGTCTCAACAGGCACGACTTTTCAACCTAATAGCTGCAAAGGCAGTAAGTCAGTAGTGTGCTGCAGCCTCAGTTACGGGATAATCGGTATGTGGTTTGGGTGGCCAGTAAATTTTGACACAAATGAAACAACTTTCCAAGTTGTCCAGTTACCATTATCTGATTCTTGATCTGCTATTAGATCCTCTGTCCTCAATAATAACAATAATTCATACCTGAACTTTTATGGGTACGAATTTGAGGCGTTCATTTGTAAAAGGCGTGACAGAGAATTACAAATAGATGGAGGAAACGAGTTACATCCATTACATTAACTGATGAATGTGGGAACGGGAATGTGTTCGACCTCGAAGACGAGGTTTTAAGGAAAGCAAAAATAAAATAAATGTATCAAATCATAAAAACAATGCAACCCATACGATGGATTATGTACTAGGAAAGAGATGCTGTGGTTTGGTATGTGACAATCTGCTTAACAATTGTTAATACACCAGCCCTACAACAGCCCCTGTAAGAATTAATTACGCTAATTACAGCCAACATATAAGTTTTTGAGGGAATAAAAGCAAGTGTGTGTTGTTACCTTGTACGTTGCTACACAGGCTGCTCTAAAATTAGACTTTCAAATCTCGAGGAGTTGCAGAGTAATTTGTAGAGTAGACCGAATAGGCAATATTTTGAATTGGAACCCATATCGATAAACGCTTCCCCCATGAACCATGGACCTTGCCGTTGGTGGGGAGGCTTGCGTGCCTCGGCGATACAGATGGCCGTACCGTAGGTGCAACCACAACGGAGGGGTATCTGTTGAGAGGCCAGACAAACATGTGGTTCCTGAAGAGGGGCAGCAGCCTTTTCAGTAGTTGCAGGGGCAACAGTCTGGATGATTGACTGATCTGGCCTTGTAACATTAACCAAAACGGCCATGCTGTGCTGGTACTGCGAACGGCTGAAAGCAAGGGGAAACTACAGCCGTAATTTTTCCCGAGGACATGCAGATTTACTGTATGATTAAATGATGATGGCGTACTCTTGGGTAAAATATTCCGGAGGTAAAATAGTCCCCCATTCGGATCTCCGGGAGGCGACTACTAAAGAGGACGTCGTTATCAGGAGAAAGAAAACTGGCATTCTACGGATCTGAGCGTGGATGTCAGATCCCTTAATCGGGCAGGTAGGTTAGAAAATTTAAAAAGGGAAATGGATAGGTTAAAGTTAGATATAGTGGGAATTAGTGAAGTTCGGTGGCAGGAGGAACAAGACTTTTGGTCAGGTGGTTACAGGGTTATAAATACAAAATCAAATAGGGGTAATGCAGGAGTAGGTTTAATAATGAATAAAATAATAGGAGTGCGGGTTAGCTACTACAAACAGCATAGTGAACGCATTATTGTGGCCAAGATAGACACAAAGCCCATGCCTACTACAGTAGTACAAGTTTATATGCCAACTAGCTCTGCAGATGATGAAGAAATTGATGAAATGTATGACGAGATAAAAGAAATTATTCAGGTAGTGAAGGGAGACGAAAATTTAATAGTCATCGGTGACTGGAATTCGTCAGTAGGAAAAGGGAGAGAAGGAAACATAGTAGGTGAATATGGATTGGGGGGAAGAAACGAAAGAGGAAGCCGCCTTGTAGAATTTTGCACAGAGCATAACTTAATCATAGCTAAGACTTGGTTCAAGAGTCATAAAAGAAGGTTGTATACCTGGAAGAATCCTCGAGATACTAATAGGTATCAGATAGATTATATAATGGTAAGACAGAGATTTAGGAACCAGGTTTTAAATTGTAAGACACTTCCAGGGGCAGATGTGATTTCTGACCACAATCTATTGGTTATGAACTGCAGATTGAAACTGAAGAAACTGCAAAAAGGTGGGAATTTAATGTGATGGGACCTGGATAAATTGAAAGAACCAGAGGTTGTAGAGAGTTTCAGGGAGAGCATAAGGGAACAATTGACAGGAATGGGGGAAAGAAATACAGTAAAAGAAGAATGGGTAGCTCTGAGGGATGAAGTAGTGAAGGCAGCAGAGGATCAAGTAGGTAAAAAGACGAGGGCTAATAGAAATCCTTGGGTAACAGAAGAAATATTGAATTTAATTGATGAAAGGAGAAAATATAAAAGTGCAGTAAATGAAGCAGGCAAAAGGGAATACAAACGTCTCAAAAATGAGATCGACAGAAAGTGCAAAATGGCTAAGCAGGGATGGCTAGAGGACAAATGTAAGGATGTAGAGGCTTGTCTCACTAGGGGTAAGATAGATACTGCTACAGGAAAATTAAAGAGACCTTTGGAGAGAAGAGAACCACTTGTATGAATATCAAGAGCTCAGATGGCAACCCAGTTCTAAGCAAAGAAGGGAAGGCAGAAAGGTGGAAGGAGTATATAGAGGGTTTATACAAGGGCGATGTACTTGAGGACAGTATTATGGAAATGGAAGAAGATGTAGATGAAGATGAAATGGGAGATAAGATACTGCGTGAAGAGTTTGACATATCACTGAAAGACCTGAGTCGAAACAAGGCCCTGGGAGTAGACAACGTTCCATTAGAACTACTGATGGCCTTGGGAGAGCCAGTCCTGACAAAACTCTACCATCTGGTGAGCAAGATGTATGAGACAGGCGAAATACCAACAGACTTGAAGAAGAATACAATAATTTCAATACCAAAGAAAGCAGGTGTTGACAGATGTGAAAATTACCGAACTATCAGTTTAATAAGTCACAGTTGCAAAATACTAACGCGAATTCTTTACAGACGAATGGAAAAACTGGTAGAAGCGGACCTCGGGGAAGATCAGTTTGGATTCCGTAGAAATGTTGGAACACGTGAGGCAATACTAACCTTACGACTTATCTTAGAAGAAAGATTAAGAAAAGGCAAACCCACGTTTCTAGCATTTGTAGACTTAGAGAAAGCTTTTGACAACGTTAACTGGAATACTCTCTTTCAAATTCTGAAGGTGGCAGGGATAGAATACAGGGAGCGAAAGGCTATTTACAATTTGTACAGAAACCAGATGGCAGTTATAAGAGTCGAGGGGCATGAAAGGGAAGCAGTGGTTGGGAAAGGAGTGAGACAGGGTTGTAGCCTCTCCCCGATGTTATTCAATCTGTATATTGAGCAAGCAGTAAAGGAAAGAAAAGAAAAATTCGGAGTAGGTATTAAAATTCATGGAGAAGAAGTAAAAACTTTGAGGTTCGCCGATGACATTGTAATTCTGTCAGAGACAGCAAAGGACTTGGAAGAGCAGTTGAACGGAATGGACAGTGTCTTGAAAGGAGGATATAAGATGAACATCAACAAAAGCAAAAGGAGGATAATGGAATGTAGTCAAATTAAATCGGGTGATGCTGAGGGGATTAGATTAGGAAATGAGACACTTAAAGTAGTAAAGGAGTTTTGCTATTTAGGGAGTAAAATAACTGTTGATGGTCGAAGAAGAGAGGATATAAAATGTAGACTGGCAATGGCAAGGAAATCGTTCCTGAAGAAGAGAAATTTGTTAACATCGAGTATAGATTTAAGTGTCAGGAAGTCGTTTCTGAAAGTATTTGTATGGAGTGTTGCCATGTATGAAAGTGAAACATGGACGATAACTAGTGTGGACAAGAAGAGAATAGAAGCTTTCGAAATGTGGTGCTAAAGAAGAATGCTGAAGATAAGGTGGGTAGATCACGTAACTAATGAGGAGGTATTGAATAGGATTGGGGAGAAGAGACGTTTGTGGCACAACTTGACTAGAAGAAGGGATCGGTTGGTAGGACATGTTTTGAGGCATCAAGGGATCACAAATTTAGCATTGGAGGGCAGCGTGGAGGGTAAAAATCGTAGAGGGAGACCAAGAGATCAATACACTAAGCAGATTCAGAAGGATGTAGGTTGCAGTAGGTACTGGGAGATGAAGAAGCTTGCACAGGACAGAGTAGCATGGAGAGCTGCATCAAACCAGTCTCAGGACTGAAGACCACAACAACAACATCGATAAACGTACTGTTTCCATGTTATAGCCGTTTGAAAACATGTTTGCTAGCTACGTCTGTAACAGGGTAGTCATGAAAGGGGGTGGAGGTGCTCACGTCGGATCAGCTGATGGAATTTAACGTCTATTCTGTTTCACGAATCTGTGATTCTTAGAGCAACATGGCTGAGTACACGTTTGCAGAATTCACCAACGAAATCCTTCTGTATGGCGGAGATCACGGAATTGGAGTAGCTCCTCGTCACCTTTATCTAAATCGTCATACACAGTGCTCCACTCTATGGTATACTCTTTTCGCCACAATTACACAACGGCTTCGAGAAACACGGCACCTTCACAGACGGGAGGCTTGCTTGTGGTGCTCCAAAGAGATGTCGCCCACCCGAATTGGAAGAAGCCGTTTTGCATCACGTTGAGGAATATCCGTCAACGAGTTCACGAGCTATAGCGCGTGCAATGGATGTTGCTACCATCACCGTCTGGTATGTTCTGCGTGACCAACAGCTGCACCCATACCACCTCCTAAGGATACAGTCACTAATGACGGTCGATTTTGTACCGAGCATTGAGTTCTGTAAGCAGTATTGACATCTTCAACTTTTGTAGTCCTATCTTCCTCAGTTGCATGTAATATTACGGTATATTGATAATTTTTATTTATGGACCGTCTGACAGCAACTGAATAAAACACAATTTTAGTGCCATACGCGTTTCGCCTTTATTTTCTGCAAGGCATCATCAGTGGCCTGGAATATGTACATATGTTAGCTATTTTATTTACATTTTTGTAACTGTGCCTATAGGTTATAAACAGTTCTGGTGGTTGGTATTTCCTATTAAGTAGTAATGTTTCGAACTGTACTTACAGGTTGCGTAGACAGTTTCTTACATATTACGCTCCTGTTGCATTTTTGGTGTTGTTCTTCTTCCTATGAACGCCAATTTGCTGTTTTTTCCCCATTCCACAGCACTATGCACTGAACGCTTGTTTTAATGCAATGTTTTGGTTTCTGTTGCCGACTGTCAAATGTTTTTGCCAAAGATCGAATATTACTGCCAAACTTATGAGTGTAACTATTGAAGTATCTGTGGTCTGTTCGTGTATGCATTTGTGTGTGCGTTTGTGTATGCGTGCGTGCGTGCGTGCGTGCGCGCGTGTGTGTGTGTGTGTGTGTGTGAGTATGCGTGTTTTTTGGTGTGGTATTAATTTAATTTTATTTTATTTTATTTATTTATTTATTTTTGTTATTGTCCTGTGTATGTGTGTGTGTGTGTGTGTGTGTTTTGGTGTGATATATATATTTTTTGTGCTGTGTGGGTGTGTCTGTCTGTATTTTGGTGTTATGTAATTTTTTTTTAGTGCTGTGGAATGGGGAAAAACAGCAAATTGGCGTTCATAGGAAGAAGAACAACACCAAAAATGCAACAGGAGCGTAATATGTAAGAAACTGTCTACGCAACCTGTAAGTACAGTTCGAAACTTTACTACTTAATAGGAAATACCAACCACCAGAACTGTTTATAACCTACAGGCACAGTTACAAAAATGTAAATAAAATAGCTAACATATGTACATATTCCAGGCCACTGATGATGCCTTGCAGAAAATAAAGGCGAAACGCGTATGGCACTAAAATTGTGTTTTATTCAGTTGCTGTCAGACGGTCCATAAATAAAAATTATCAATATACCGTAATCTGTAAGCAGTTTCTGCACTACTGCGTCAACGAGCCCCTAGTATTCCCATGGCGCATTCTCTTCACCGATGAAAGTAAATTTACTAGCGATTGAGTTCTCGAAATATCCACGTCTTGGGAGACCAAAACTCACATTCCATGCATGTTTCGGTATTCAAACGCAGATTTCGCAGCAATATGTGGACAAGTATTCTGGTGACTGGACCGTATACTTTTCGACCCAAGCTCACGGGTCCCATCTACTTGACCTTCCCAGAAGAAGTATTGGGTGTGTTGTTGGATACTGTGACAGTAAATGTCTGTCAAGGCATGTGGTTTCAGAATTACGGCACATCCGCTCGCTTTTCACGTCACGGTCGGAAACATCCGGACCAACAACTTGGACACAGATGGATAATCTGAGTTGGTCCGGTCTCATGCCTCAGCGATCCATTGAAGTTTCAACTCTGGGGTCGAATGAAGAGTTTGGCTCTTGAGACTCCTGTGGAGATTTCAGAGAATCTCGTGACACGAGTCGTGGTTGCTGGAGAACAGATTACAGAGACACTAGGCGTGGTACGTAGTGTGTATCACAACATCATTGATAGGAACAAGTTGTGCACCGAACTTGATAATCGGAACATCGAGCCTTAATTGCAGTAGATTAGGGTGGCAACTCTCATTTCGAAAAAAAAAAAAACAGCAATGTTTATGAAAACTGCTTAAGTTATCTTTTTGTTTCTCTGGTTATCAATGAGTGAAATTGTAAATCAAGTGATGAACTGGGTCACTCCCAATAAATTACTCGTAAAAGGAGTCGCCTTACCAACATGTTTTAAGATGGTTGTAGCACAGAAAAAGTACGATTCCGGACATGGGTTCCGGTTCAAAACACTACGTACTCAGTCCCCTCTACAAGTTGTAGGAGTTTGTAACGGGAATTTTAGAGCATGCAATGAAACAAACAGACTTGTACTGAGGATAGCTCTTGATGTTTTGAATAAGTTGAGTTTGCGTAACTTTTGCACAGTCTCCCTTTTTCTTCGTGACAAATGTAACCTAAGACCACATTTAGGATTCTGGAGAATATAATATTGTGTTTCGTGTTGCAGTATTTTTCAGTTTCTAGCAGAGGTAGCGGAGGAGCGCCACCGAGGAAATCCAGTGCAGTCCTGGACGAAACGTCAGGAGCAGAAGAGTTCCTTGGACCACGACTTCATGTCCCGAAAGATTTGCCAGCAGTTATGCTACAAATTGTTTTTATGTAAATGTGGTGGAAATAATAATCTGGTAATATGTAAACAGGGTAACTTACGTCCAATACAGCAAAATTTTGCTGATAACGATAGTTCATAAGCGTAATTTCGTGGGGCGATAGTTATGAAATGACAGACAACCGTTAACAATTTCCAAGATATTTGCTGGGTAACAGTGGATCGCCAGAATTTCGAGGCTGTGACAATCTTTCGCAATGTGACAGGAATCTTCATGTGAGTGCATTAGTCGTTTCTTCCAGTCTTTCTTCGAGTATATGGCACAAAAATTTATTTTCATAACAAAAAATTCTTTCGAATTTAATTTATCTTTTCTTTTCCGCCCTAGTGTTAATGCCCACTTGTTGATCTCTTGCACATTTCTAGAACAATCGAATATTTATATTCTCTGAGAGCAAAAGTTAAAACATTAAGTCTTGAGAAACCATCTGTTCTATATCTATACTAAGAATAAAACTGCAAAATCGTCATGTGTATCAGTTTGAACAGGCTAATCTACAGAATTACAAAACGAATATTCATTGGATTTTCACAGGTAAATTGGTCATAGCTTGGGGCAAGATATAGGATCTATTTCATCAAAATTGGACCTGGAAAAAAGGTATCTCAATTTAAAGTTCTTAAAATGTGAAAGTTTTTTTTTCATTTTCATGACTAAACCATTGCACTGATTTTGAAGAAAATAAGTATGAATATAGCTTGAAAACTGAGCAACAACATTGGCTACATTACAACGTAAAAAAAGAAGTCAACGCCTAAAAATGCAAAGTACGGATTGGAACACCATTTTTTTACATCCGTATATATAAAACGTGTTAAATAATTATTAAATTTGTTCCAGAATGTACATGATCTATAATATATAGCTTCTTCAGTACCACAATGCATATACACACGCTCCTGCCCATGAGGGTCCACATTTCCCACTCAGGAGCAATAGCGTGTGTGTGTGTGTGTGTGTGTGTGTGTGTGTGTGTGTGTGTGTGTGTGTGTGTGTGTATATGTGTGTGCGGGGGGGGGGGGGGAGGGGGGCTGCTGCATTGGGGTAGTACGGGGGAGTGGGCGACCATGCATCGTGAGCTATGTTTATCCAATCAGGCAGACATGTCACGTTATTGCACATACAATAACATAATTATCCACCACCATTCATATTAGCGGAAGTACTGATATACCAGTGCAGTTGCAGGTAACACCTAGCTACTAATAACGCAGCACGTTATAGTACCAAATGTCGACTACCTTACTATTGTGTTATTTCTGCGCCGGCCTTCTTGGTCGAGCTGTTCTAGGCGCTTCAGTCTGGAACCGCGCGACCGCTACGGTCGCAGGTTCGAATCCTGCCTCGGGCATGGATGTGTGTGATGTCCTTAGGTTAGTTAGGTTTAAGTAGTTCTGCGTTATAGGGGACTGATGACCTCAGAAGTTAAGTCCAATAGCGCTCAGAGCCATTTGAACCATTTTGTTATTTCTGTAGTCCACATTGTCTCAACAAATTAATGCTTTTATGGTAGCTTCCTTGTTTTTATTTATTTGTTTGACCTACAAGGGGCAAAATGCAATAACTTATGTAGTTTTTCTTTTGTTTCTTTCTTTCCAGTATTTTCATTCTACCCCTATTTTTGTCTCTTCTTTCTTCAGTCCATACCGCATCTGTCTTTTTTTTCTGTTTTCTCCTGGGAGTCGTTGAAACACTTTTGTTTTCAACCTTTTTTCCTGTTTCTTCCATCTTTATTTTCACTGTGTCTGCATGAGCATACCTGGCCCACATCATTGATGTCCTTGGCTTTCTGTCAAACAAGGAAAAGCTTTTTGTTATAACTTTTTCATCTACCATTTTTAGTATAAAACCCTTTTCCTACTCACTATATCTAACGTTTCTCTGTCCTTTCTAACTTCTTCATTACTTCCAAACTTCCATTTCCCCCTTTCTTAATTCGGTTTCTAGATTATCCCGATTATTTTTCTCTCCCTCTTTCTTATTTCACCTAATTGTTTGGCTGTATTTAACGAATGACATTCTGAAACATAACGACAACCTGGTCTAATAACAGTGTTATAGTGTCAAGGTTGTGCATTTATCGATATGGCTTTCTAGTTACACGTTTCTTTATTTATTGAAAAGACGCCTCCATTTTTCTTGCCATTGCTAATGTAGCTTTTGTGACCATAGCATTTGGCTGGATTACTCTTTCTCGATATCTGAATGTTGTACCTCTTTCATCTTTCTCTATAATTAGTTTCGTTTCATTCGGACCCTACTATCCACCAGCCAATCACTCTGTTCCTTCAAAAGATACAAATGGGTCTGGTATTGAAGCACTCTCTTGCAGCAGATTAATCGGAATTCTTCTCTTTCCTGTGAATTCAGCCAAGATGGCACATTTCGTGTAATTAATTTTATAGTCAAGTTTGTCTCGTAACAGTTACAGAAATTTCCTCTCTAATGTAACCAGTCATCGGTAGGAATTTTTAGTTTGCCTGTCTAACAACCCTACCACAACAAAGGTCAAAAATTAATTATGATTGTAGTGTTGCTCACGCTGTTAAATATTGCATTTTCGGGCAACAACAAAGTTATATTATGTGGCAGGTGTCATTAGAGCACAGTTAATAAAGTCATAGCTTGAAATAATGGATAAACTAGGCACTCACCTTTTCGTGTTTCCCACGCTTGTCTCATTTAGAACTCATGGCCCAATCGTCGAAAATCTAGGTAGTGATGATTCCAAGCTCGGATGCAAAGAGCCTTAGGTCTTATTCTGCGATATTCCAAAGTTTTGTAGATGTGTTTCATAAACCATTCTTGAAGATTAAACTTTTTCAGGTTAGGACAATGGTGATGTAAAAATGTAATCAGCACTCCGAATTTAAGTTACACTTCTTTTTTATTACTTTTGTTGCAGTATCACGTAACTCGTTCCAAAACATCACTTCACAATATAAAACATACTTTAAAATATCTTCCTCACTGTTAAAGTTCACATTTCATAAACATGACGACCGAAGCTTGACTCTCTAATAACCGCTTACGCGCCCAAAAATCAGACTTACAAGTACGTCAATGATCATAGTGACGAAAGAGAGAATACACATAAGAATAATATCATTGCAATATATACATATTGATGTATCGAAGTACCTCTACATTACTGAAATCAAATCTGAATGTTGTCACAGAAATATGTTAACTATTCTACAGAAACACAGTAAAATATTGCTGGTATAGAGAGGTTGAGGTGAGGTGCCGTAATGATCACGTAATTGAAGTACCATTACACCTTCCTCTTATCTAAATTAATTACTTGCGGCCCTACTTAGTACAACAAATATTATCTCCGCAAATTACTTTCAGTCGACACGTCGCTTTTGTGGGCATAGCTCCATAACGATTCATTTCCCACCTATGAAATCCGGGAATATCTTATTCGATTTGACGTACCCTGTCCTACTCTCACATTATAAAATGGTTTATCTCCGCCTCGCTGTCTTTAATACAGACAAGACCTGCTTCCGGTACCATATTACAAGAAATTTGTGTTTACGGTGTAAAATAGTGTTTGGGAACAAAGTATGGTGTCTGTTGGATGACACACTGGTGTGGCTAGATGTCGCTAGAGGACGTGCGGCCTGGGGAGAGGGCAGCACGAGAGCAACGGATGGGCACTCAGGTGGGTGCGGCCGTCAAAGGGCCCAGCTGATTCGCTGTAGTGGCGCGTCCTCCGCCGATCGGGCGGGGTCTGTGTGGGCGTTATGCTCTGAGGGCCCTCCCTGGCCCATTCACACAGGCGGAGCACGTACCGGATCCCGGGTGTGTCTGCCAGCGCTACTGTCTGAGTTGGCGACGGCGCTCTTCTGCACGTGCCCCCAGAGCTGCGGGGCTGCACCTCATACAGCAGTGGCTTCCAAACTGGCCTAATAACACACTTACAAGGGAACCTCCCCATCGCACCCCCATCACATTTAGTTACAAGTTAGCACAGTGGATAGGCCTTGAAAAACTGAACACAGATCAATCGAGAAAACAGGAAGAAGTTGTGTGGAACTATGAAACAAAATGAGCAAAATATACAAACTGAGTAGTCCATGTGCAAGATAAGCAACATCAAGGATAGTACGAGCTCAGGAGCGCCGTGGTCCCGTGGTTAGCGTGAAAAGTTTAATTTTTTATTTTCAGACAATTATTACCTGTCCGTTCGTCCGTCCGATGCGAGGTAACTGCGCCGTAGTATGGGGACGCTACACCTAAACGGAAAAATTTGAAAACGTTAAAAACATATGTTTTGACAGAGCACAGGGCAAACTGTGCGACTGTGAAACTGTCGCATTAATTTTTTGCAGTTTATATGGCAAATTCTTATGTTTTCATCACATTTTTGGGAGTGAGAATCACATCCACAAAAACACCTAAATCGTGCAAGGTAGAAGAACCTTTTTACCCATTCGCCAAGTGTAGAAGTTACGTAGGTTGACAACATATTCCCGTCAAGTAACGCACATGCCGTCACCAGTGTCTTATAGAATATATCAGACGTGTTTTCCTATGGAGGAATCGGTTGATATATGACCTTGCGATCAAATGTTTTCGGTTCCAATTGGAGAGGCACGTCCTTTCATCTACTAATCGCACGGTTTTGCGGTGCGGTCGCAAAACACAGACACTAAACTTATTACAGTGAACAGAGACGTCAATGAACGAACGGACAGATCATAACTTTGCGAAAATAAAAATGTATACTTTTCACTGGAGGGAAGAGTTGCACCAGGGACCTCTCGTTCCGTAGCTGCTCACACTAACCACAGGACCACGGCGCTGCTGCGCCGTACTATCCTTGATGTTGCATATCTTGCGTGTGGACTACACAGTTTGTATATTTTGCTTATTTTTTTCATAGTTCCACACAACTTCTTCCTGTTTTCTCGATTGATCTGTGTTCAGGTATTCAAGGCCTATCCACTGTGCCAACTTATAACTAAATGAGGGGGGGGGGGGGGGGGTGCGATAGGGAGGTTCCCTTGTTAGTACCTAAAAGACTATACTTTTTCTAAAAGAGATTCAAAAAAGCATCGTGACTATTTTAATGAGTCAACTAAGTTAAATTTACAGTTTTTTCTACAACAGATTCCATAGTCTCTTATACGATAGAGGGCGTCTGTCCTGAGAGTCATCAGGCGCGTATTCTACGATATTTTCACAGATATACGCAATTCTTCATGCTACGTGTGGCTGGAGTTTGCATAAATTAATACTGCTTATCAAGTCTTTCACGCGGCAACACCGTCAACGGAAAGCGTCGGTTTGTTTCCCGTTAAAAATAATTAATATTTAAATTGTAATTTTTACCTCCCCATCCCATAGAGAGGTCCCAGACTTGTCTAGTCCGGCAGTTGTTTTATTGATATGTATTAAAATCGACAGTGAAACACGAGGACTAATTATCGCTCCACCATGGAGATTATAAACCTGGACCGTGGCGCCTGCAACGGTCATGGAGTAGCGGTGCGCTGTCATTGTTGGAGTACTGCTATATAGGTGGTCCATCGATATTGACCGGGCCAAACATCTCTCGAAATAAGCATCAAACGAAAAAATAACAAAGAAGGAAACTCGTCTAGCTTGAAGGGGGAAACCAGATGGCGCTATTGTTGGCCCGCTAGATGGCGCTCCCATAGGTTCAAAAATGGTTCAAATGGCTCTGAGTACTATGGGACTTAACTATTGAGGTCATCAGTCCACTAGAACATAGAACTACTTAAACCTAACTAACCTAAGGGCATGAAATACGTCCATGCCCGAGGCAGGATTCGAATCTGCAACCGTAGCGGTCGCGCGGTCCCAGACATTAGCGCCTAGAACCGCTCGGCCATCTCGGCCGGCGCTGCCATAGATCAGACGGATTTCAAGTGCGTTTTTTAAAATAGGAACCCCCCATTTTCATTACATAGTCGTGTAATACGAAAAGAAATATGAATTTTTTAGTCGGACCACTTTCTTTGCTTTGTGATAGATGGCGCTGTAATAGTCACAAACGTATAAGTACGTGGTATCACGTAACATTCCGCCAGTGCGGACGGTATTTGCTTCGTGATACATTACCCGTCGATAGGTTTGCTGTACCTATGTGTGAGTACGGTTACTTATTTATTACTGTTTCTCTTATTTTTTATCGCAGCCATCCTCCTACGTTTTCTTCTCTCCTTGTTTCAGCCCATGCGTTATTCGACGTTAGTTTGATTCCTCG
Source organism: Schistocerca nitens (assembly GCF_023898315.1). NCBI lineage: Eukaryota > Metazoa > Arthropoda > Insecta > Orthoptera > Acrididae > Schistocerca > Schistocerca nitens. The sequence goes on along the minus strand of NC_064620.1, from coordinate 182,646,377 downwards.
TGACTGCGTGCCACGACCACCATACATTCGTGTTCTCCTGATGTGAGTAATATCGCTTTCCACAGGTTTACCTGGTTTTTGGGTTCCGCACCTCAGTCGGTAATAATGAAATCTTACAGTATCACTTTGTTGCCTGCCTGTCTGTCCGACTGCTAAGACCCGTTTGTCATCGGTACGACTAGACGAATCCAGCAGGAAGTTTGGTCACGCACTAAGGTCTATGGCCTCTTGGCGGTGTAAAAAATCTTAACTTCAAAGGGAATACAGTCGAAAGGTACGTCCATTTATGTCACACATTCAAATTCTTGCGAACTCACTCTTAAAATATATATATACTGTAATTCCAGTTGACATAGCGTCATAAAATTTGGCGATAAGGAAGTTTTCACAATACAAGTAAGCGGGAGAATCCCAATTTGGTTAATTTATAATGTTACTAAAGGATGAAAATTTTTGTCATTCTTTTCCAACTGACTGTCAAGACTCCTTTTTCTCAGGAACAGTTAGATGTATGAAGTTCTAATTTATCACTTAGTAATGTCTACGGTCCCTTGGCACTGTTGTGAACGTTTTCTGATTTTTTCCCTTACCCATGCTGAGAAACCTCCCTTCTTGTCAAATTCCATGATTCTAGATTAACCCTACAGGTTCCTAAAGTAGAGTTTGCGAGTTTCAAAACTTGGGACATCATTGCAATTGAGAATTAGTATAGTATGCTAATATGACTTTAAAATTACAAAGTAAATGAAAAATTACAAAAAAAGCGAAATTACGCAAAATACACACTGGAAGCTAAAAATTAATAGTCTTGAAAGTGTTGGATTTGCGCGGAGCCACATCTTGCCTGTGTCAATATCGATAACGGGCAAAAATCGTCGAGATTATCGATTCCCATGATGAGTGAACTAACTACACTCTCGGAGAAAAGCAACACACCTATAAAGACTACATAGATTTTGGTCCGATGATGGCATAACCATTGAGGGATAGTAGATGTACCGATAGTGGTTCCACCGTCATCCGCTAACAGACAGCGTACTAGCATACCTACCAGGCCGCCATCGGAGTCTACCGTTTCTACAATAGCCAAGATAAGGTTTGTGAGCCTAGACGGGTCAGTACGAACTAGCTGCTGGTAAACCTTTCGGAATGAGAGGTCGTGGTCCAAGAAACTCTTCCGTCCTGACTTTTTGTCCAGAACTGTGCTGGACATCTTCAGAGGCGCTCCTCCGCTGAGAGTTTCCAAATGACCGGTCGGACGTCCGAGAGCGACATATGTACTGTAGGAAACGGGGCGTGGTCGTAGTAACACGTAATAAGAAGAGATAATACTTGTCAAAGATAAAACTTAACTATCGATAGTCGTCTTGTCAAACATAAGATGGTCTGGCGATTCTGCAGAGCTACTGTGCATACGTCGCTAAGTTCCATTGCATCCTCTTTTCTGTTAAGACCGGTATGATGTCATATTTCTGTAAAATCCTACCCATCTGACATCAGACCGGTCTTTAGACCAACAAAGAAAAAAAGTGAAGTACTCTGGTCTGTCCTCTGTCGACATGTGGTGTATACAAAATTCCGTGTACGTGTGGTAGAGTTTGTATTGGAACTACCAAGAGGAGCGTAAATCACGGCTAAAAGAGCACAGAAGTCTTTGCCGAACAGGAAAAATAGAAAGATAACAAGTAGCAGAGCATGCTCTTCAGTTAGGACACCAAGAAGTGAAGTTTTCTGAAACAGAAATTTTATCTACAACGTCAAATTATTATCCACTTCTATTCAGAGAAGCTATTGAAATTTATAAGCATTAGGATAATTTTAACAGAAAAGAGGAGGCAATGGAACTTAGCAACGTATATACACCAGCTCTGCAGAATCCCTACACAGTTTTATCTTTGACAAGATGACAATCGATAGTTAAGTTTTATTTATGACAAGGATTACCTCTGCTAATCACGTGTTACTTCGACCAAGCCCCCTTTCCTACAGTACGTATGTCACTCTCGGACGTCCGACCAGTCAGTCGGCAAGACTCAGCAGAGGAGCACCTCTGAATTTAACCAGCGCAGTCCTGGACGAAACATCAGGAACGGAAGAACTTCTTGAACCACGACCTCACATCCCGAAAGGTTTACCAGCAGCTGTGTCATCCGGTCGTGAAAGCCTTCATTCTATGTTCAATACGAACTGTTGCGAACTATTTGTTGCTAATGGGACGACGGGCACGCACACCTGTAGCCCATCTTCCATTCACGTCACAGCACCGACGTTCACAGTGCTACTGGTGCATTCAGAAGATCGGTTGAAAAATTTAATGGCACCTCGTGGGCTTCAATGATAGAAGCAGATTCTACCAGGACATAAGTCATGGTCGTTTGCACGCATGACGTAGACCGGGTGAGCGCTGTCTCCTAGAGCGCATTCGTTCAAGACGCGCTGAGGCTACTCGTGGTCTCATAATCTGTGATACGATGGGCTACAATTCTCATTCGCCTTTGGCGTTTCGAAGAGGACGGCAACCAGCGCACCGCACGTGCAAATGTTGTTATACCAATACTTTTCTCTCTATTGCAATGGGAAGGCGATGTGTTGTTCCAACAGGATTACGCCCACCCACACACTGCCCGTGAAACTCAACATTCTCTGGCAAGCACGATCTCCAGACTTGTCTCCAATCGAGGATGAAATGGGACGATGGGAATCGTCAACCAACAACCCTTGCAGCAGGTGCGCTTAACGTATACCAGGGCAGTATTCGCCATGTGTGATATACTGGATGCCAGTGACAGCGGCTGCATCAAAGCCCGTGAAGCATACACCATATATTAGTATGGGTGTTTCAGCATGGGTTGATACCTGTACCCCAGAACCGCTTGTGTCATTGATCTGTAAATGTAACCTTTTCATGTACTCCATATACACTTTTGCAACAATATATCTTGAGTGAACTGGAAACCTCGAAATGGTTTTACTAATTTTTTTCGGCATTGTACATACAAAACTAAGTCTGTAGGGAACCCTCGGCGCGCAACACCACCCGCGCTTATCCGGATGTTTGTAGAATGTCACTTCAGTACCTCTTATAAGCTGGTTTCTCCTCCTCTTCTTTACAGTTAGTGGTACCTGATAATGGAGCCTTAAATTTCCGAAATCGGTCATGAAATAAAAGACATAGTACTTGCAGTTTGAGCCGTGCGTGGCTCATGTTCCCGCAATCATGTATTTTCACCCAGTTTTTAACGTACTTCCACCTCACTACGTTAATTTAAATTACTACTGTCACTGAGTTGCTGCTTTGCCTGACCGTGAGCGGCGCTAGCAGCGCGTATCGATATATCCCTTCTCGTACTATCTTTGGTCGACTGCTATTACGTCCAGGTCGTTGTCTGTCATAAGCGAGTTCAGGTCGTGAGTTCGGGCTGCCAGTGAGTTGGAACGCGTCTGGAGCGCTGTCCGGACCTGTCAGTCGGGGAGTTGCAATGAGGTACAGTGCAGTCGGGTTCGAGCAGCAGTGTGGTCTGCATCGACATTGCTCGCCCGACCATTGCCGCCACACATCACTTGAGCCGGGCCACGGTCTTGGTGGATTGTCTGTCAGTCGTCCTACCGGACGACGCGTTTTTGCTCGCCGATCGTTCATGGGTGGGCTGTGTGTGTTTGCGTGCGTGTGTGTGTTTGTGTGTGTGTGTGTGTGTGTGTGCATCGACTCCCGATTTGTTTTCGTGCGTGCTTAGTTACTGTTGGGTATCGTTCAGGTCTTCGTGCAAGTCTTTGGCAGGTTGTGTGAGTAGTTACCGTCATTTCCACTGACGACTATTTTAGATGCTTTCGACATTCTGAGAGGAGTCGGTCGGTTGGTGCGGACCAGGTAGGATATGTCCGTGCGGGGCAGTCGCTGGATCCGCTGGCGGTCCCTGCGCAGTGTCTGAGCTTGTGTGGAGCTGTCCGATCACTACGAGCTTCGTGGCTCACCGACCCAGAACGTCAACGTTGGGTGGTGTCTTAAATACCCAAGCCACGTCCATTCATGTTGTGTGGTTCATTTCGGTGGTTCGTGTTGGGGAGATTTTCCTGTGAGCAACACCAAGTGTTTGTATTGCTGAAATTTAGCCGCTATTCGGAGGAATTAACTATATTGGTTGACTTCAATTCAAGAGCACAAGCGGAATTTTCTGCCTTGTGGCCGTTAGTGTTCCGGTTACCCGCCATGGCCACTAACGTAACTTCAGGCAGTGTCCTTTCATCACCTGTTGTCGCTGTCCAACACTGTGTAGTTTTGACAGCTTAATGCAAATACATACTTGATTGTGGATAATTACGTCCGTAACATTTTGGTATTTGAGTTCTCATGTACCGACTGGTGGCAAGAAAGTCGTTTTGTCGGTCGATCCGTGGCTGTCCTTTGGTTGCGTTACCAACGGATCAAGTGCAATTGGGCTCACTACCTGTCTCACCTAAGTGAACGAAGACAGACCAACCCCCTGGAGGTTGCAGAGTACCGTTATCTTTACTGTCTTTCTCAAGGGTGTTTAATTGTCTGTTTATAATCTGTCATAGCCCATGACTTAAAAAATTCTTAGTTGTACTGTGCTTTATGTAAATGAAAGGCCGTCAGTCACGTATAAGTAAGTTTGAATTCTGCCAAATGGATATTTGCTGTGTAAGTAGGCTATTTATGTTTTCTTATTGGTAACGCTACGTAGCGCTTTCAATGAAAATCACTGTCTGTGCTGTGTGCAGTCTGTGGCTAGTTTGCATTGTTGTCTGCCATTGTAGTGTTGGGCAGATGGATGTGAACAGCGCGTAGTGTTGTGCAGTTGGAGGTGAGCCGCCAGCAGTGGTGGATGTGGGGAGAGACATGGCAGAGTTTTGTAATTTGTAAGACTGGATGTCATGAACTGCTATGTATATTATGACTTTTCAACACTATTAAGGTAAATACATTGTTTGTTCTGTATTAAAATCTTTCATTTGCTAACTATGCTTATCAGTAGTTAGTGCCTTCCGTAGTGTGAATCTTTTATTTAGCTGGCAGTAGTGGCGCTTGGTGTATTGCAGTAGTTCGAGTAACGAAGATTTTTGTGAGGTAAGTGATTTGTGAAAGGTATAGGTTAATGTTAGTCATGGCCATTCCTTTGTAGGGATTTTTGAAAGTCAAATTGCGTTGTGCTACAAATATTGTCAGTTTAAGCACAGTCATGTATAATTGTTCTAAGGGGACGTTCCATATGGCGACCCTGCCAGGATACCTCACTGGAATCTTCTGATTTTTTCTTGTAGTTTGTGTAATTAGTGTAGTCTATTGTTTATTCCTAGTGCGTAATTGTAGAGAGAATCTCCTTTGTAGTTGCGGTCTTTCATTGTTGTTGTGGCATGCATGTAGATTTGCACCAAGTATTTCGCAGCTGCGCTTGCAATTAACTAGTTATTATATTCAGTGCTACGTTAATGTGTTTTCTTATTTTGCTCTTCAAATTGTCGTGTGAAAGATTGTGACAACAATGGCGTGTGAAAAACGTAATACTAGGCTCCTAAGTAAACTGAGAAATGACAGTGAAGACGAAAGCAGTGTGTTCGCGCCACCGTGTAATGAATTAACTAAACTTCAAAGTAGTAATTTGGTAACTGTGCATAGGGAAATGGAGTGGGCTGCAAATAATGGTGTAGGCAGTGAAACAATTAGTGAACAGGGAAGCATTATCGATCTATCAGTCGGCAACAGCTTGCCTCAGGAATCCGAAATGACAAGGCACAATCCTGCAAATCCTGTAGATTCAGGTTTTGCGTCCTCGCCGTTTTCTCAAATTAGTCAAGACACATTCCCTGCTTTTCAGAATGCGAATACTGCTGGTTCAAATGCATTGCCGAGTAGCACTGAGGAACATGTTTCAGACACCAGTGCATTGTTATTACAATTAATGCAACAAATGGAACAAAAGCTTCAAAAGTTAGACACAATGGAACAACACCAGAGACAAACACAGCAACAGTTAGACACAATGGAACAAAACCTTCGGAAGTTAGACAGCACACTTGAACTAACATGCGAAGATTTAACTACTGAGTTACATAACATTGAATCGAAATGTCAAAAAGTCTGTAATTACGTAAAAACACAAATTTGTGTAAAGGATTGCACCACATTTAACATGTAAAACCGTTTATTGAAAGATAATCTGCTTTTTAACTTTGTCTTGGCCATATAACTTTTCACTTTACATTACTAGTATGCTTTGTCAGACTTAGAATCTGTTAACATGCAACAATGTTTGAAGTTAAATATCCAGTCAAGAACCAAGAGAACTTATTTCAACAGAAATTACGAATGCATTGTTATAGTGAAAAGATGGCACAGTGTTGTTATTTGTACATTCTTGCTTGTTAGTTGCACGATTACGTAACGACCATAAGGCTCACATACTTAGAACATTTACCAGTACTGCTAATGAGATTTTAATTCAACATTTTGGTTTACTTGAAAATACATTCTGGATTTAAAGCATTTTATGTGAGATACCAGATGACACAGTGGTTAGTTTATGTGACAGCTACACGATTTTATCACGACGCTACTAATGAGTGACAATTTACAATGTTGCTTTTGTGGTGTACCTGTTTTATATCTGCACATTTTTCTGAATTATTCTGGAAAGTAAAACATGTTTTAGTAGTAACTTTAGTGGTATAGCTACAAGGAGACAGCCTTTTCCGTAGCACAACAATACGTTACAGCACCGTACTTTCTTCATCACGGCAATAAGCGTAATAACTAAGATATCTATACGCAAAGCATTTCACTTTTGTTTATCGTGAGGTAAGTACATTGACTTCTGCAGAACTTAGCTTTTGGAGGACGATAGATCCGACACTTCCACAGAGATTATCTTACAAGACGCACAGTTTAGCACTACAGTACATGGATTTGAGTGATTAATTTTGTACTTAAAACATTTATTTTTAAAGATATTTGAAGTACAATGCTACAAAGTTTTTTCTGTGATGCATTTCATTCCATTGCAATAATCTGTAACACCTGAGGGTATAGTTACATTAATCCTCAGGGGAGTACACGCTTACTTTGTGTGCCATGTGTGTGGCAAACACAAGGAGCCCTATCTAATATGGTATTTGCTTATACAACTTTACACATCGGTACCATATTTCTCCAACACAGAATTACACAGCTATCTGATTACTTAATTGAGAGACACAAACATTTTTTTTACTACGTCAGTGACAGATGTTTACGCAATTACACAGTTGGATAACTTCATACTTATGAAATTGTATTTCGTCTGTACTTTGTGAACTGTTCATATTTTTTTGGAACCATTGCGATACTATGAGAGCTCTGAATGATACATTTGGTATGGGATCACGATTTTTAAAGTACATTTGAGGTAGATGACACTATTGAAATGAGCAGAGAATTCCCTTAGGTTTTGAAATTGTTGCAGAAAGCTATGTCGATTTTGAGATTTGACTGAGGTGTTATGATGTTATTTTTATGACGATGATGTGTATTATGCTGTTGAGGTATGTTTATGATAAATAAGCTGATGCTATATGCGGAATTTGATTATTCTACGTACCTGTTATGATGAAATATTGTGGAAGTGTCGACGATATGCATATGTATAATAAGGTAAAGAATAATGAGTAGTGGTTAGGGACTCTGATTTGTGGAAAAGGATGTTGGAAACCAAGAATCATACTTTAGAATTATGAAATGTGTGTACTTGTGTGAATGTATCACAATGACGACGAAAACTTTTTGGATGCTGTTATATTTACAGGATTTTGATTCTACAGTTTTGAAACGCAAATTCTTGACCTGTGAAATTTTTATATGAGTCTGTCACTGTAGTGCAAACTGGTGTCATATATATTTTGGTAAGAAAGTTAAGTGACCACCTGCACGTAATGCGTCGTGGGCACCCAGCTGCCCGACAGTCGCCTGGAAAAAACCCATTAGTGTGTGCCTTTCAGAGGCACAGGTGGCAAAAAAAGGGGAGGCCATTATCCTCGCTATTGACATTCCTTTGTAGAAAGCATCGCAAATACGACACGCTCAAACTTGAAAACATATCATTATACCGTGGAGCTCTTAATTTATGATATTTTCTAAAATGCCTATTGAAACGATGAGAAACATTTCACGGCTATAGTCTTGCTAGTTGAGAGAAATGCCATATGGCTTGCTTTGTGTATTTATTTACTCATTTTGTTTAATATCTAGTTTCTAGCTGCACTGCAGCATTGGTTAAAATAAAATTTAATAGATGTACTAATATAGTTATTTTATGCCTACAGATCCAGTCAATAAGAAATTTATGATCTACTTCCAAGAAAACGAGGGCACATAAATAGACATACCCCTCACAGGAATCGCATAAATAATTTTTTTACGATTTGGTAACTTAGCTGCTAGTGTAAGTTCTCGTGATGCATCACTCTAGTGTTAAGATGTGACATAGGTATTAAACATGGCCATTTTTAATGTAATATTTTTTCTGCTTGAGCTTTGTCATGTTTAAATATAAGTTACTGCATTTGCTGCTGCTGTTTGCCAGGAATAATGTTACTGAATTTGACTTTGTATTACTCTGTTAAGCCAGTTTTACTACAGATTTATTTTTCTTGTTTGCTGCACATTGCCTTATATTAGTTGTAATATTGCATTTGCTGCTGCTGCTTGCTTTGCCAATTTCCATTTTTTTTGTCATTTCCATTTGTGTTAATTGTTTTGTGCTGCTGCATTGCCTCGTCCCTTAGTATATATATCTGAGCTCAGTAGATTTAAGTTAGCTTAAAATGGGGTAGACTATATAAGAGAACAATTTATGATGAATTGGAAGAAATGCATTGAGAAGCTACAAGAATATGGTTTGGCCAAAAAAGTATTTTGAAGGAGGATATGAACAAAGAAGTTGGGTTTAGAGACAACAAGTTTGGGTAGGATTTTCTTGGAAATAAATTATGTAAGATAATGGAAAATAAATAATGAGGTAAGAAATATGTGAACATATAAATACAGAAAGCATGCTTGGATAGGATTTTTTGGTGAAAACAAATATTGAAATAAGATGAAAGATTTTTGGAATGAAGTTTTGGATTGGACTGCAGTACCAAATGTTACACTGAAAACTAACCCTGTCCTTTCCATTGTGTTATCCCCCTATGTGTTTGTGTACTCTTGTATATTTGTGTTTTTCCTGTCTTTATGTGTTTAGCTAATAAGAGTTATGATGTAGAATTTTTCTAATAATATGTTGTTTACTTTGTAAAGATGTTTAGACATTATTTATTCTGTTTTGTTTTAATGCTCATGTGTGAAGTTGATGTTTCAAAAGTTATTCTGATCTTTTATGTATGTCCTTATGTCATAATTCTTGTAACACTGGTGTACATGTTTATTTCTATTCTTTTGTAAAGCCTGCATTACCACAAATGTTATCTGTATTGTTATGTTCTTTAATGATGTATTTTGCACCTTTGTTATTACATTCTTAAGTTATAAAATTGTAATTGACACCAGTTCATTAAATTAAGTAACTTGTAAGTTACATTTCACTGCTCACGTTTCTGTTGGTCATAGTATATGGACAATATATGAGAATTAGGGACTGTTAGTGCTTGCCCGTGTGTTGATAATTCAGCAACGGACTGGATAACCGCATTGCCGGTTCTAAGGACATTCCAAAAAGTTTTGTGAGTACACAAGTGGTGGTTTATGGACTTGTTATATTGTCTGCAACACTCTTCGATGGTGATTGTGGACCTGCACAGTCGCAACAGATGGATGATGGCCGTCTCTACAAGGACTACAATGGTTCTGCATCTTTGATGACTCACCAATACCATTATTTCTACAAGGACCTCAGTGGGTCTGCACCTCTGATGGCCCACCAATACCATAATCTCTGCATTGGGTCTGCTCTGTGATGACCTACCTACCAATATTCTTCACAACTTCGACTGACTCTTCTGTGGGTTTGCTCTGTTGTAGCCCATTACCCGCCTGCATGTCAAGAGTCAGCACTGTCTTTCCGTTGGAAGGACAACACTACTTCTTCAAGACTGCATGGAAATCCACGACTTCCGTGTGCATTCTCTTTTACTGCTCAGAGTTTGAGAAAAAAAAAACACTGCAATTTTACTGTGATGAATGATCAGGACTGTCTTTATGGACTGGATTTTTTTCAAATCTGTATTGGCCACTGCCCAAAACAATTTGTAAAATTTTTTGTGGGGAGCATGGGCGCTATGTAAGTAGGCTATTTAGGTTTTCTTAATGGTAACGCCACGTAGCGATCTGTATGAAAATCACTGGCTGTGCTGTGTGCAGTCTGTGGCTAGTTTGCATTGTTGTCTGCCATTGTAGTGTTGGGCAGATGGATGTGAACAGCGCGTAGCGTTGCGCAGTTGGAGGTGAGCCGCCAGCAGTGGTGGATGTGGGGAGAGACATGGCAGAGTTTTGAAATTTGTAAGACTGGATGTCATGAACTGCTATGTATATTATGACTTTTCAACACTATTAAGGTAAATACATTGTTTGTTCTGTATTAAAATCTTTCATTTGCTAACTATGCTTATCAGTAGTTAGTGCCTTCTGTAGTTTGAATCTTTTATTTAGCTGGCAGTAGTGGTGCTCGGTGTATTGCAGTAGTTCGAGTAACGAAGATTTTTGTGAGGTAAGTGATTTGTGAAAGGTATAGGTTAATGTTAGTCAGGGCCATTCTTTTGTAGGGATTTTTGAAAGTCAGATTGCGTTGGGCTAAAAATACTGTGTCAGTTTAAGCACAGTCATGTATAATTGTTCTAAGGGGACGTTTCAGCTGAAAGGTTATTGTCGTTGTGTAATTTTTTGTGCGTGCTTTCAGCCACTTAAAACTTAAGTCTTATGGTTATATATTTTTTTAAATGTTAGAAAATTAAGTGTGGGCCTCCAGCCGCTTGGAAACCTATTCTTAAAATTACTTTTTTAGCTGAAACATTGCGGCCTTCTGTCCTCAAGGGTTTATAGTATTTTTCAAGTTTGGAAAATAAATTGTGGGCCTTCAGCCGCTTAAAACCTTATTCTTAAAATTACCCTTTAAGCAAAAACATTGCGTCCTTCTGCCTTTGAATGGTTATGGTAATTTATTTTAAAATCTTGAAAATTTTATTGTGGGCCTTCAGCCGTTTGCATTGTATCTTGTTTATGTTTGTCAATCCACTTTTGCCTTGAGGCTTTCAGCCTACCTGTTATATATATATATATATATATATATATATATATATATATATATATATATATATATATGTTTTAATTATTTTATTTGTAATTTAAACCGCGTGTCTTCAGTCACTTGAAATTTACCTTGTTAATTTTTAAGGTTTCTCGTTTGGAGGCCTTCAGCCGTGAAAGTATTGGAGTTTGAAACTCGTAGTTGTAAAACTTCTGCTGTGTGCCGCTTTGGTAGTAAATGTGTTACTAAATTACAATAAATTACAATTTTGAGGTGAAACACCTTATTTGGCCCTTTCCACAATCCTAATCAACCGTTCTGCCCAACGGGTTTTTGCGGGTGTATCACAACTGAAGCATATTTTTATTCCATTACCATCAAACAATGAAGGCCATGAAAGACGGATGGTACAAAGGGTTTCACCCAGCAGCAAAGCTTACCTCACTGACTGAAACGTATTCTGGCCTCTTTTGAGACTTCGCTGTCACTAAACTTACCGGATTAGCACATTTTCAATTATATCCTTGTATTTTAGTAGTTTCGGTGTACCCCCTCCCGCCGGAGGTTCGAGTCCTCCCTCGGGCATGGGTGTGTGTGTTGTTCTTAGCATACGTTAGTTTAAGTAGTGTGTAAGTCTTGGGAACGATGATCTCAGCATATTGGTCCCTTAGGAATTCACACACACACACACACACACACACACACACACATTTCGGTGTACCGTTTTACTTTTACAGCAGGTACGCTTGTTTGGATAACTTTCAAAATAACTTTTTTTGACAGCGTTAAGTTTACGCCTTGGGTTATGCCATTTTTTGTCATGAAAGACGGACTATAGGCCCCACTGTTACTTTTCTGAAAAATCTGACTCCGAATTAAAGAGTTTGCAGGGTCATCAGTGGAAGTTTCTACTTTTCCGGGATTGCGGCCTCGCCATGTAATGTTTGCTATATACTTTTATTTATTTGTGTCTTTGCACTCGCAATATACTAGTTTACACAATGATATAGGATGTAGGCGAACCTCATTCTGAATCTTCCCTTCAATAAATGCTTGCAACGGACCAACTTCTGATTCAGCATACGTATTTGTTTGCTGTAAGTTTTGAGGTCTGCCAGTAACCGGCTCTGCATGGGCTATTGTACCTTCTTTGTGACTACCGACACTATCATGAGAACACCATCAACTCTACCATATGCAGCCACACGCAGAATTTTGTCGCACCTTCACCTCTGTTGCTCGTTGTCACTGTCTTTTATTGATCACTTCCATGTGCTGCACTCAGGGTTTAGCATTTCCATGTCGTCGTTCTTGTACAGTAATACTGTCCACTCAGTTAACTGTATTTGAAACGTCTACCCTCATAGCACCTAGTTCTGTCATTGGTGCTGGACTACTACCACTGTATTGTTCACTGTCATTCGTATTGTCACCATCGCAGACATTCATGGTGCTGATGGGTCGTAAACCTAGAAGAGAGGAAGTTGTTTTATTCTCCCTTCATTACACACAAAGTAAACAGCAAAACTAAGCTGCTGATGCTTACAGAGCATTGTTCTACCACTTTCACATTCTCCAGAATCGCCAGAGTTCAGATATGAATTTGCACTGCACACACCTGCTGAGTCCAGTTGTTGGCAAGTTTTTTGATCCCACTGCACTGTCTTAGTTCAAAACTTTACATTATTTGTATGTTTCAGATTTGTTCCAATGAAAGCATTTTCTTATTAAGTTTATAATAGCAAAAAGGACAAAAATCAGTATTCACTCACAATGTTTACACTGCAACGACCGGTGGTGCTGGTAAATAAAAGAAAGTAAAATGTGCGAGGTGAATGAGAAGACAGGAAAACAAAAACAATTACGACAGATACTTAAAGCAGGACCTCACAAACAGTTGCTCGTGTTCTTAACTTATGAAGTTCAGGTTGGAGGCGGTGAAATTGAATATTATTTGTGACTACATTCAACTCTGATCCCATTTCGTAAATATGCGAATAAAACTCACTTAGTTATTCATATGATGAATTTGACAGCAACCTGGGCTGCGTCTTCAAAGCACAAGGACGAAAAAGCTCAACGGGACGCTCAGACTTATTAATCAAGGATCTTGATGAACACCCGGTATGTTGTAGAGGGATTTGTCCTGGAGACCTGGCTAGTGGCTTTCCATGCGATGACCCCTTGTTCCAGAGAAAATCGAAACTAAAGTTTGTTCTACGTTCCGGACCAATAACGTTAATCATATCTCCACTAAGTAAGCATTACGTAGCAACCAACGTTCACGGCTATTACGCTGGCATTCCGTCTTCCGATCCAGCCTCTGTACTTATATTTTCCAGTTTCATAGTGAGAGGTTTGCAGATACAGCTGAAAGTACTACTGTTCATCTAGATTTGTAATTTATACCGGTACCAATCGACGTACAATACATCCCTTGCGAAACAAGGAGCCAAAGCCGCCCCTTCAAAGCACAGTATACTATAGCTCCGACAGGGAAGATATTCCCTTACGTTTCCTTATTTGTGCCAAACCATCCTGGAAATTGTCGGACTGTTCAAAAAGTAACTGACGAGTTGATTCGCAAATTAAAAAAAAATGTAACTGGAGCTGCACGAAATCAGGGAAGATCACCAAAGCACTGTACGAAGAGTTTCAAAAATCTGTTGTTCTTCTGTACGGGGCCAAGGAAGATTGCTTAACATTTTGCGGAGGAGGGAAGGCAGGCTAATGAGAAACATAACGATCACATCTTCGCAGACAAAATAGAAGCATGCTTCTCCAGCGTAAAAACTACCCCACCCAAATGTACTCCACTGTACCATTCCTGTGATGTTTATTTGAAAGGCAGGCTACAATTTTCACTAAAACCGTCAAAGCAGTTAAAGATAAAGAGAGAAACAGCATATAGTGAAGATTCCATGACAATACGTTCATTAATTCAGTATCAGTTTCGCGCACCTGCTATCATAGGAATGATCGTATTCGCGTGGTGCGCATCAAAGTTGATCGATGGAACTACTTTCTGAATCATTTTTAACTTAAAATGAACTATGTTCTCCAGTATCTTTTGTCAAAAGTCCGTTAGCTGGCAAGGCAATAGCTTCCATTAAAAGTGCGTAGTGCTCTACGAATTTGTGTTTCGGTTTCTTCTACAACCAATACCATCGGGAATTCTGTTGTGGCATGGCAAACGATGCGAGCGATATCGAACAAAACTATTTAGTAATTTGAAGAAAGCGAGCTGTGACGGTTGATTTATTAGTGAAACTACCACGTTGATGTAACTAATTTTGAGTAATTCGGCTGGAAATCTACTATTTGGTTATAATCTGTCCGATAAAATTGAAAACAGAAGAGAAAAGGTACACAAGCTGGATTCGAACCCAAACCGCTAGCAAGGTAATTGCGAGCCTCAACCACTGCTCTACGCGTGCATGGTCGAAATATCGTTAACGTTACGGCTATACGAGAAAAGGATAAAACTTGGATTTTGTCGGAAACTATGGTCAGCCGCGTGAAAACGTAGTCAGGACAGATCCTTCTACAACACACCCTACATCATTGTCCGTGATGTAAGTGTATGGTGGCCCTCCTGTCAGATGTACAAAATTATTCTTCCTACCGCTGGGTCACAGATGTGGCAATAGGCCAGAATCCTTGGCAGTTCTGTGAACGTCGATATACTTCCTGGAATGACTTAGTATTCTCTTGCTATGTTCACTTGAGATATTCTTCTCATTTATATTAAATATTCTGAATGATTCTCACTTAATTGGATGACATCAAGTTAGTGAATTTGTGTTTCATTTTTATCCAGACACTCGTTCCAGGCAGAAACTTTTTTGTTGCTAATTATCAGTCTTAACCATCACTGTTGAAGTCAAAGGGTCATGTTGTTTGCAGTTGTTCTCTGCCTCGGTGGAAATATGGGGATGGTTCGAAATTCAGCTTTCGTTTGGAGTCGATTCCAATCTCGCTGGGGATTTTTACTTCTCCCGTTGAATATACAGTAGCAACCAAATCGACTATCAGTAAGGAAATCTTAATTCTAGTTCCTCAGCAAAGATGATCTACAGATTTTTCTGGCTTCACAACGTGTTTGATTAAATTGTGGCACAGGATATATTGTTGACTTGGTTTCCTGCAAGATTTCCTTACTTTTGTGGTATCCCTGTATTGCTACTTTAGTGTGACTGTGGGCTGCACGTAGACAGACTTTTCGAGACCAAAAGCGCCTAATACCTCGGTAATATTTGGAGATTTGGGTATGCTTGTGCTACTGACACGCTATTTTACAAAAAACAGAGATTCACCACCAGTTGCAATTCATTGTACAGGCTTTACCTTATAGCTTTTTCTTAGCTCACTAAACACAACCGATAAATATGAGGGAAATTTATCATGAGCAATATATTCTCTCACACTGTTCAAAACAGTCTGCCAATTCGCCGATTTCACACCTGTGAAAAGCAATTAGTATGGAGGTAAAGACGTCACTAAACGAATTTGAAGTACCTTTCCCTGATGGTTGTTTGACAAGGAGCTTAAAAGCAAGCATTTGAGAGTGCAATATCAAAATAATACGAGCGATGAGGAATGAGTTCCTAAGAAAGCTCCTGGATAGCATGTTTTGTGGAATCAACATAGGGCAGGAGGCTGTTATCGGGCGGTAGCAACGCTTGTTGTTGTCTTCTTGTTTGGTTTTCACACAGCGACAACAGACGCCAATTGGAATGGATGTATCTCTGGAAGCAGTCTGTAGTGTACAACGCCCTTTTTTGTAAGAGGCTGATTTCTGTTGTTGTTATTTTGCTAGTTCTCTATCAATAACTTATTGAAATGCAGAAAACTGAAAGGCACGTTTTGTTATCAGCAGCTGAGACATTTGACTAATGACGTTGAAGCAGTAGTTAATACGAGGCCACCATTTGCCTTTTGCTGCCTTGAATTAGAACATGTAGCATCCCAACATCCTCTTTGGACGATCGGCGGTTCAAATCACAGCCTCTCCCGATTAAAAATTTATTTAAATGCAGTTAACGTAAGGGCAACCTTTCTAGTTACCAGCTGAGACATTTGTTAGGCTCTCTTAGTGAGGTAGCTTTTGACGTTGAAGCATTAGTTCATACGTGGGCAGCCTTTGACATTTGTTGTCTTCAATTGGAGCATTCAGCATCCCTGCATCCCTGTTGAGAGGTTTTGCGATCCAAATCAGTCCGGTCTTTGTGACTAGATTTAATGTAATTTTTCTAAACTGCTTAAGGCCAATACTGGGATGGTTTTTTTGAAAGGACGTGATGGTTTACTAACCCCACCTTGCTACCCCATCTCTAATTAACTCACCGTCGATGGAGCTTTAGAGCATAATCTTCTTTTTTCCTAAATTTTTATTTTTACTCACCAAACATGAAGCATATTTCGCCTAAAAACGATTCAATCAGAAACGGCACAAATGCTTTGAGCTTCCCATCTCACCTCCAGCCTCTACCGGAAGATTAATACCCAAAGATATAAAAAGTCTGAAATATAACACTCTTTCTAACCTTGCACTTTAGACCACAGTCGCTACATGTGAAGTGTCGTGATCACCTGAGCGGACGGCCACTACCGTCAAATGGACCGGTGGTCGGTGGCTGTCGCAGGCTGTACCCAATCCCTCGGGCAGAGATTGTTGTGTTCAGGACATGTAGCAGCGAGCTTTCTCGTGGATATACTTTCGGATGAATTTTCGATTACTAAAATGTTACAAAGTTAAGTAAATTATGTTTACTGTTTCGTTATACTGATATTTGCAGTAGGTGGCATGCATTTAAAAAAATAATGATGTAGTGGCCTCGAATTATGCACTAACCTATATATATATTAAAGGCACTGTCCAGACTGACCGACTCACTCACTGACTCATCTTCTCCTGCCGAAACTATTAAGAATAGAAACTTGAATTTTGCACAGGTTGTTGATCTTATACGATAGGAGTCGTTTAATAAGCCATTTTTAGAAATTCCACCCCAAAGTAGATTAAACTAGGAAAGATAGTGGATTTTGAAAATATGTCGCTATTAAACCAATTTTGAAACTAGACCTACGAAAATTGGTATTCGGTTTCTCAATCAGAAATAATGAAATACGTGTTTCATTTTCGTTTTTGAAAGCTAACCGCGGTGGGGGTGAAATAGAGGGTTAAAATTTATCTTTAATTAAATCGTTATTAAAGAACTAGTAAAGTATTTTAAAGCTATACATATGAAAACTGTTATTTGACTTCTAGCTTACAAATAAAAAAAATTGTGTTTCGGTGTTTTCGGAAATTCGACCCCTAAGATAGGGAAATAGGTGACGAAATGTTTGCGGAAATATTTCATTATGACGGCATTTTAGGAGCTAAATCTATGAAATTTTTATTAGGTTTCTGTGCCAGAAATAATAAATTGGCACTTCACTGTCTTTGGAGATTCAACCCCGGTTGTTGTTGTGGTCTTCAATCGAGAGACTGGTTTGATGCAGCTCTCCATGCTACCCTATCCTGTGTAAGTTTCTTCATCTCCCAGTACCTACTGCAACTTACACCCTTCGGAATCTGTTTAGTGTATTTATCTCTTGGTATCCATCTGCGATTTTTACCCTCCACGGTGCCCTCCAATACTAAATTGGTGATCCCTTGATGCCTCAAAATATGCCCTACCAACCGATCACTTCTTCTAGTCAAGTTGTGCGACAAATTTCTCTTCTTTCCAATTCTGTTCAAAACATCCTCATTAGTTATGTGATCTACCCATCTGATCTTCAGCATTCTTCTGTAGCACCACATTTCGAATGCTACTATTCTCTTCTCATCCAAACTATTTATCGACCATGTTTCACTTCCATACATGGCTACACTCCATAGAAATACTTTCAGAAACGACATCCTGACACTTAAATCTATAATCGACGTTAACAAATTTCTCTTCTTCAGCAATGCTTTCCTTGCCATTGCCAGTCTACATTTTATATCGTCTCTACTTCGACCATCATCAGTTATTTTGCTCCCCAAATAGCAATACTCATATACTACATTACTACTTAATTCCCGCAGCATCACCCGATTTAATTCGACTACATTCCATTATTCTCGTTTTGCTTTTGTTTATGTGCATCTTATATCCTCCTTTTAAGACACTGTCCATCCGTTCAGCTGCTCTTCCAGGTCCTTTGCTGTCTCTGACAGAATTACAATGTCATCGGCGAATCTCAACGTTTTTATTTCTTCTCCATGGATTTCAATACCTACTACGAATTTTTCTTTTGTTTCCTTTACGGCTTGCTCAATATACAGATTGAATAACATCGGGGAGAGGCTACAACCCTGTCTCACTCCCTTCTCAACCATTGCTTCCCTTTCATGCCCCTCGACTCTTATAACTGCCATCTGGTTTCTGTACAAATTGTAAATAGCCTTTCGCTCCCTGTATTTCACCCCTGCCACCTTAAAATTTGAAACAGAGTATTCCAGTCAACATTGTCAAAAGCTTTCTCCAAGTCTACAAATGCTAGAAACGTAGGTTTGCCTTTTCTTAATCTAGCTTCTAAGATAAGACGTAGGGTTAGTATTGCCTCACGTGTTCCAACATTTCTACGGAATCCAAACTTATCTTCCGCGAGGTCGACTTCTACTAGTTTTTCCATTCGTCTGTAAAGAATTAGTGTTAGTATTTTGCAGCAGTGGCTTATTAAACTGATAGTTCGGTAATTTTCACATCTGTCAACACCTGCTTTCTTTGGGATTGGAATTATTATATTCTTCTTGAAGTTTGAGGGTATTTCGCCTCTCTCATACATCTTGCTCACCAGATTAGTAGAGTTTTGTTGGGCCTGGCTCTCCCAAGGCTGTCAGTATATCTAATGGAATGTTGTCTACTCCCGTGGTCTTGTTTCGACTCAGGTCTTTCTGTGCTCTGTCAAACTCTTCACGCGGTATCATATCTCCTATTTCATCTTCAATTACATTATCTTCCACTTTTATAATATTGTCCTCAAGAACATCGTCCTTGTAGACACCCTCTATATACTCCTTCCACCTTTCTCCTTTCCCTTTTTTATTTAGAATTGGGTTTTCATCTGAGCTCTTGATATTCATGCAAGTGGTTCTATTTTCTCCAAAGATCTCTTTATTTTTCCTGTAGGCAATATCTACGTTTCCCCTAATGATATGTGCATCTACATCCTTACATTTGTCCTCTATCCAACCCTGCTTAGCCATATTGCACTTCCTGTCGATGTCATTTTTGAGACGTTTGCATTCCTTTTTGCCTGCTTCATTTACTGCATTTTTATATTTTCTCCTTTCATCAATTAACTTAAATATTTCTTCTGTTACCCAAGGATTTCTATCAGCCCTCGTCTTTTTACCTACTTGATCCTCTGCTATCTTAACTTTTTCGTCTCTCAAAGCTACCCATTCTCCTTCTACTTTATTTCTTTCCCCCATTCTTATCAATCGTTCCCTAATGTTCTCTTTGAATCTCTCCACAACCTCTGGTTCTTTTAGCTTATCCAGGTCCCATCTCCTCAAATTTCCACCTTTTTGCAGTTTCTTCAGTTTTAATTTACAGTTCATAACCAATAGATTGTGGTCAGAGTCCACATCTGCCCCTGGAAATGTCTTACAATTGAAAACCTGGTTCCTGAATCTCTGTCTTACCATTATATAATCTATCGGAAACCTGTCAGTATCTCCAGGCTCCTTCCATGTATACAATCTTCTTTTATGATTCAACCCCTAAGAGGGTGAAATAGGGGATTAAATTTTTTTGTTTTGCATGAAAGTTTCTATGGGAATATATCCACAAGAACTAAAGAGGCTGGATGAGTTAAGACCTTCGACTGTAGCCACTAGCAGATTCGCTTTATTATCAGAAGTACATACAGAAGATACCGTGCTTCTACGACCTTAATTATTATGAAAAGATTAGATAATGTTGAAGTTTTCGATTAACATAAGAGTGTTATTACACATAAACAAAAAAGGAAAAATTCCTTGCAGGCCCGAGCGAAAAAAGGGGCACTAAACAAGTTTCAAATTAAGTCGATCGTCGACTAGTCTATGTTTCTCTGCACCATTTATTGCGCGCTCGTGTGGATTCGTGGATTGGTTCCTGCTCACTATTTCCAAGGTCTAGTATTAGATTTTCACCTGAGTCAAACAGGCATCAAAAGTTATTCTTACATCCTTCACTTCTGGCAAAGTGAAATGAAGAACAACGTGCTCCATCGTTATTGAGAATCTCATTCAATAGTGATGTCACGGCAAATGAAGAGCCTGAATGTTGTTTCCAACGGAAATTTAGTTTCTGTGTAATTATTCAGAAATAAGGAAATAACTTTTGCCCGTTGCTGACACATGACTTTTAGACTTTTGTTAGTTATTCTACATTTCTGTGTTACTTATCCTGCTCTCTTGAGTTTTTCAAGCTTACGGAACGTAACCATGAATAACCATAGTAATTTCTTCAGAGTGTTTGCGACCGTTCAGTATATGAAATTTTTCTCTCTCTCCATCCGAAGAGGCCTAGGGAGGCCCAAAGCTACCGACCCACCGCGTTGTCGGTCTCAGATGATAGCCGTCACTGGATATCAATATGGAGGGGCATCTGGCAGCAAACCCCTCTCCCGGTCATTGTCAGTTTTCGTGATCGGAGCCGCTACTGTTCATCAAGTAGCCGCTACTGTTCATCAGTTCATCAACTGACCTCACAAGAGCTGAGCAAACCTCGTTTGGCGACAGCTCACTGCTGACCTGGACGGTGACCCATCCAAGTGTTAGCCAAGCCCGAAGGCGCTGAAGTTCGGAGATCTTACGGGAATCGGTGTTACCTCTGCGGCAAGACCGTTGGCATGTGAAAATTACATATCCATTTTTCTTTGCGATGGCAAAACCATTGTAAGCAAATAACTGTACGCGTTACTTCCAATATGATATTGTGTGATTGTCATTATTTATTTTAGTAAAATGACTATTTAGTATGAGTTAGTTGTGGCTGTAAATATACACTATCGCGTGACATTTTCTGTTTTTTTGTGGTAAATATAACAGACACTAGGCATAAATTTTCCACTCTCATTTCATAAATGAGGAAATTCGTTTTATAATAAGATTAATGAAGTTAATAACTGCTGTAACCTGCAGCTCAAAAGTTTAATTTTCTTTGGGTAAGGTTAGAACTATTGTTTCCACATTGATGACGACGCACGGTAGTTTACTGTGTTAATAGTGTATCTTGAAAGAAAACTGTCATGAATTACACTAGGTGTCTTAGATGTAGGCTAAATTAATATTTTAGTAGATACGTCTCCAAAAATGCTGAAACTAGTGGATACGACAGTTAGTATGAAAAGTTCATTTTTGAGGAAACCACCAATAACCCACCACGCAAACTGACAGTCAGAGCTAGTGGATAGAAACTGTCACATTTCGGTCCAAATCTGGATGGCTATTAGACCCTAGATGTTAGTAACAGACGGTTAAACCAAGATCTCTTGCGTGTCTCGCCAAGAAATAAGTACCGCCATTACTGGTACAACCACCTAGCCAACTCTAACATTTTGTGACATCTGCTGTGATAGTTCCGAAAGCGAGAAGTGTGGCGACATACACGCACCAGTCTGATCGCTTAGTTAAATGTACCACACCGTCGGGGTTGGTAGGTGAAATAGCTCTTAGATAGGACCCTTCAACATCTATGCGTTCGTTTGATTTCGCTGGTCTGCCTGAGTGTGGGTTTTTGGTGTTATGTAATAATTATCCACTCGTATTTTGGGACGGTGAGAGGGATTGTGGAGAGACAAGAGGATGCAATAATTTGATCGATTTCAGGAGTCATAACCTGTAGTTACCTACGTGTTTCTGGCCGGTCAACACACGAATTTAACGAGTGAAAGGCAAATGTTAGTCAGATTTATTGTCATACGTTTTTTGTATACGAAGAAAAGATCGCTTCGATATTGTTGCTAGACCAGTTGCTGAGAACTGTGCATCGCTTTGGGATACTTTCCAAGTGGAATACCCTAAGAAACAGTGCTTGCCACCAACTATTACGGGGTATGAGAACTATCTTCTTAAAAACTCAACAATTTTCTCCTCAACAAACGGCTAGTTCTTTGGTACTTCCTATCGTGTCCTACGTGCCGAATTAAACCATCATTTCTGCAGAGCGTCGATCAAGAGACGTTCGCCCTCCGTGGTCCGGGCACCCAGCTCGGAAAGACGTCCATTCCGTTTCCTCTCTATGCTTATGACTTCCGGACACTGTTCTGTCACTAATCGTACCACGACCCTTCCCATTGGCTGCTCGCTTGATCACCGACTATAGGACGCGCCCTGCTGTATTCCTAATTGAAGAATACAGGTCACCTTTACCTCTTAAATCAGCTGATTTTTTTACTACCTTTCCAGGATGCTGTGCTATCCCCTTTTCTGTGACCTATTTTCCGTACGTATTTAATTTCAAATTTCATTCTGTGGTTAAAGAAACTATGAATTCTGTAAAATATTTGAGAGCATTGAGGTTTTCGTAATGATACTCCGTGCGGCAGTATGCAGCCAGCGATAACAAACCACATACTATTTCAATAGTGCGTTGCGCTCTCTGAAGAATGGAGCAGGATTTTCATATGGAGAGAGAGCCAACAGCAATAAATTTGGACTAATCCTGTCTGAGCTTTTGTTGAGGTATTTAAGGCAGTTGGCGGAATGCATTGTTGTTGACGGATAGCTTGATAAATTTTAACTTCTCAGATTTACGTCCGATCGAGGAAGAATTTTGAACTGTGGCTGTTAGGGATGTTACGACTGATTTTAACAATACACGGTATTAAGTTTCAGGTACCTTGTCCAGCGTTTTTACTGCAATTCTGGACCTGAGTTTTCATCTTTAAGGATTTATTTCTACGGAACTTTTGGCGATGTGAGAAGCATGGCGAACTGAGTAGAAGCTGTGCCACGATCTTTGGTTGTCAAGCAAATCATTTGATTACATAATTTTATTTCATACGTAGAACTAATCAACAACCCGTCCACCCTCAATGCGGATCGCTGCAATGGCACAAACTGACACAATGCTGTACCTAATCACGACGCAGAACTAAGAATGAAAGCTTTTGCTAATGTTCTACGGTTAGCGCAGTTCATCTCTGATGCTGCACAGCTGCATTTGAATGGACTGAACGGTGTTAAACTGCTGTTTCATGCCAATTAGCGAACAGTATATCACACATATACACTTAGATAATATCTGCGTCGTATAAATTATAATCGTAGAAATACGCACTGGGTAACTTGTGCTTGCACACCAAGCGCCCCTGAATTGATTTGGGGTGCTAAATTTTGCCTTTTCACCAATTAACTTTTCATGAACTATACTGATATTCGTGAATTTATCTACAACTACCATTGTACCTTACGTCTGCAACTTCCAACGGAAAATGTTCCTTTGCCTGGTATGTCAGTGGCAAATTCAGTCACTTGCCTGGCCAGATCGGCTTGCTTTTGGGAAATCGCAGTTACATCCTCTTTTGTAGGTAAACTCGTTAATTGACTTTCCGCTGATGTTATATACTCCTTTATGGGTATTTTTGGTATATGGTTCTTAGTGGGTAAGTGATCTGGATGACTGGCCACCTCATTGTAACTAGTTGAAATTTCTGATGGTCTAGGGGTTAAAAGCGTAAGTTTATGTAAAATTTTAACCATCAGATCAATAACGGGTGGACTGACAGTGATCCAGTCACTAATCTCACCAACTTGCTCTACATTCTGTACATTGGACAGCCGTTATTGGACTATGTTTTATTCTGATCGAGTTTGTACCATATCATAAAAATACTCTACTATATCTGATAATCCGTCTTACCATGTAGGGATATTCACAAAAAATATCGACATTCACAATTTAAAATTAACAAACACAGAAGTATGACAAACAAGATTATTCCCAGACAATATAATTCATATTATTTCAAGAGCAATTACTTAGATTCAGTGAAATGCTATTGACTTACTCGTAACAGAAAAGTAAGCACTGACTGGACCGCAATCACTATAAAAGGAAGGCCTGTATCTACTAAAGATGGGGTACCAGTCAGACTTCGCTTGTAATTATAGAAAATCCTCGCTGGTGCCAGAGAAGTTATTTATGAACAAACCTATTATTTTCCATTTTCCCCTGTCACAGGCATTCACTGTTGTCATCAATCGCCTGTAATGCCCATGTGCCTATATGCCGCGCCACACTCGGCATTGTGCTAGTGTCACTCCAACACCGCGTGATCATGTAGTGGACTTATCCCAAATGATTATGTAGTGGACTTATCTCAAATGATCATGTAGTGGACTTATCCCAACAAGGCTGCAGAAAGCCGAAACGACATACTGTGAATTCACGCGCAAAAGGCCCGGTAAAACTGTTCGTTCCTCGAGACCAGGAAAACCATTTGTGAAGATACGTTCAGCAGGTCATACATGCACGTATTTGTTCTTTCGGACATATCCGAAAGAACAGATACCATCTTCATATTAAAGTCTACTTCTTTTTCTGATTTCTGCCGCTAATCGAGCTAGCCGTACGTTTTTATTTCGTGATTGGTCACTTTTTTTAGTAATTATCAAGGCTGTCGCAGTCAGCTTGCAGCAGATCAGATATCTTCGACAACAGCAGAAAGTGGTAGACATAGCACATGCACATGCATGTCACTCACATCTGTGAATGCAAGCACAGTTCCCATCCTTGTTTATATCACATGAAGAGAATCATTATCATAATAATGGAAAAACTGAGATGAAATAAATAAGTGTTAATTCGAATGTAGTTTGTATTAGAAACAGATAATTTTCTTTCGCAGTGAAAACTTCACAATCAAATGATGTATCGGTGTTTACCTCACAGTTGATACACTGAATAATACCCTCTCCATCATTATGAGAAATGTTTGTTTGAAGGCAGTTAGAGAGCTAAAGATGAGATTAAAGAATATAGTCACCTACTAGATACACCAAATTAAAGCTAAATCGTATTTGGAAGCGTAACAGATGATTTCGTTAGGTTGACAGCCACTTTCAGTTAAGATTACATACAGAGCTGCCATTAACTTTCACCGCCTTCAAGTAACAGTAGACTAATCTAATTGCAGGTAACATTGAAATAATCGGATGCCACTAGTTCTTTATTACAACTGACCTGAACTTTTGCTGCGTTAATCTGCCAACACACGTCACCAAGCTCATTCACTTCACTTATTCTCTGTATAATCATTCCGGAAAATTTGTGTGAGAAACACATCCACCAATATGCTTTCGCATCTTACTGTTAACTGGAAACAGTTTTTTCTACATATGTAAATATAATACTTTGTGTATAAACATGTCAACCATTTAACGTATCGATTCATGACTTAAACTGTAAAATTAATCCGTGTTGACAATTTTGACAAAATGAAGTGTAGACAGCATTTAAAATACCTGTAACTAAACATACTTTGCAGTGGAGCTGTAAGCAGTACAGAATTTTATTTAACACGTGAATAAAAGCACCAAGGTTTATCTTCTACATTGGGGTTGCAATACTGCATAAAAAGGGTGAATAATTGAACTGACTTTGTTCATTCAGTAATAAATATCGGGATATACACATCTGTTTATTGATTTCGAACTGAGTCACATTTCGACTCTTTCCCTCTATATGCAGAGGATTCTGTATCGATTCTCTGAAGGTTCCTTACAGACTTAAATATGTACTTCGACAGTTCATCTGTCCCGGGGATGGAGAATCCCGACTATTTTTGCATGACATCGACGTTAATACCGGCCACATGTTGCTCCCGCGAATTCCAAGACCTTCGAGAAAGTTTGTTTTAAATCTAAAAATTCAGATAACAGGTGAAACAATATCCTGTCCTGTGATGCCTTTGAAAATCTACAAATTCCTCATGATTCTCCTTTACCTGCAATGAAGCTTTGCTTCCCGCCGAATTTCATGTTTCTGGGTTAACATGAAGTACTCTATAGATTCTCATGAGTGAGATTGCGAGTATCAAAATGGGTGACAAAAATAACCGTCTCTTATGATTGTTTTCACTTAGCGACCTTAATTTCTTACATCTCCAAGATATTGGAGATCTTAGTAATTGTTACAAATTTCAACGTGCAACATATAGCCGTTCCCGAGAAAAAAGGTTTCTAACAGCCAGAAGACACGTATACAATTTTAATAACAAATATATTTGTTTGCTTATGAAACTGACATCTGGCCAGTTCCATTATTTCTAATTACAGTGTTTGACTATATATACTGAAGCGCCAAAGAAACTGATGTAGACATGCGTATTCAAATACACGTATATGTTAATAGGCAGAATACGACTCTGCTGTCGCCAATACCTATATAAGACAACCAGTGTGTGGCGCAGTTGTTAGATTAGTTACTGCTGCTACAATGGTAGATTATCAAGATATACGTGAGTTTGAGCGGGGTGTTATAGTCGGAGCGCGAGGGATGGGACACGGTATATCTGATGTAGTGATGAAGTGGGGATTAATCCGTACGACCATTACACTTGTATACTGTGAATATCAGAAATCAGAAAAAAACATCAAATCTCCGACATCTCTGAGGCCAGAAAAAGATCCCGCAAGAACGGGACAAACGACGACTGAAGAGATTCATTCAGCGGACTGAAGTGCAATCTTTTTGCAAACTGCTGCAGATTTCAGTGTTGGACCATCAACAAGTGTCAGTGTGTCAACCATTCAACGAAATATCTTCGATATGGGCTTTTGGAGCCTAAGGCCCACTCGTATATCCTTGATGACTACACGGCACAAGGCCTTACGCTTCGCCTGGCCCCGTCAACTCCTCCTACATTGGCCTGTTGATGACTGGAAACATGTTGCCTAGTCGGACGACTCTCGTTTCAAATTTTATCGAGCGGATGGACGTGTATGGGTATGGAGACAACTTCATGAATCCATGAACCCTGCATGTCAGCAGGGGACTGTTCAAGCTGGTGGATGCTCTGTAATGATTTGGGGCATGAGCTGCTGGATTGATATGGGACGCTCATACATCTGGATACGACTCTGACAGGTGACACGTACGTAAGCATCCTCTCCGGTCATGTCCATTGCGTATTCCTACAGTCTTTGGAAATTCCAGCCGGGCAATGAGACACCCCATACATCCGGAATTGCTACAGAGTCGCTCCAGGAAGACTCTTCTGTGTATAAATACCTCCGCTGGCCACCAGACTGAACAACATGAACATTATTGAGATATCTAGAATGCCTTGCAACGTACTGTTTAGAAGAGATCTCCACCCCACCCTACTCTTACGGATTTATGGAGAGCCTTGCAGGATTCATGGCGTCATTTCCCTCCGGCACTACTTCAAACAGTAGTCGAGTCCATGCCACGTCGTGGTGTGGCAATTCTGCTGGTGTACCAGTTCCTTTGGCTCTTTAGTATGAAACCATCTCCAATCACCGAAAGAAACGCCTTTTAAATGGCCAGGGCTGAATCAGTTTATTCAGTTTGGTCACATTGTTGTGCATCTAACCAACAGGACTGCTGAATTCATGGCTTCATGACTGCATCTCAGGCAGTGTCCTACCCTACAGAATTTTAGATGGCAGTCCCTGAGGGGGAACATATTTTCGATCTTGTAAGTCCACTCTTTCTACCTCTCTTGTTTCGCAGATAGCTTTTATATGTTCTTACAACTGATACATTTAGTTCCCAAGATCAAGAAGAAAGGTACACACATACTATACATCATGGTTATCTTTATCGAAGAACACTGCAGTAGGTCTATCGTGTAAAACTGAATGTATGTTTAGCAAGTCATAAAAGGTTTTCTTGGTCCACAGAAAATGGTGAACTATTGTTGTGATTCCGTTGCACAATATGCATTTTGGTGTGGACTAATGAGTAAGCGCCAGTGAAAAGATTGAGGAAATTGTACTTCGCGAGTGTTCTGCAAGGTGAAGCAATCATCTTGATTTCAGAATGGCGCGTATGTCGCCAACACAATTAAGAACTGGCTGAATTTTCCTTCAGCAGCCTGGCTTCAAAAACAAAATCTGAGTTGTATGAAGATGGCTAAAGCTGTACTAGTTCTCGTGCTTGCCAGGATTGATTAACGACTAACGAGTCTCAAACCAGATTCCAGGATGGAGCAAGTGTCCCGCCTTGCGATCCTCCAGCCCCCCCCCCCCCTCCTCCCCCACCCCCCTGCCAAATGCACCGCTTAGCAGAAACCTGAGCTCTGACCGTTACTACGTCCGGTCTCGAGCAAGTTTCAACATTGGCATAGCCGCAGCTTCTGCCTGCTTTAAATAATCACATTCACACAACCGCAGAAAGAACAAGATGACGGTACGCATAAAGATGTAGATGTAGTGGAGGCATTCCATAAGTAAACCAGCCCATATTTGTGTTGATACAGTTTGGTTTCGTTCCATACTATTTCCCACTTATTTGGCTACAAAGCCCAGTAATTAAACGTAATCTCTATTCAACGAGATGGCTTTATGCCACCTTACCGGGAGGGCCTATAATGCCGCATGCTACCACTCTACTTGCCGACGTCGGGGCCACCGTCTTGTTGCATCAATTACCTCCCCATCGGCTGCATCCTTTATTCGATCAGACAGATGGAAGTCTGAATGTGTAGGACCAGGCTGTAGGATGGATGAATGAGAACAATGAATGAAATTTTGAGAGCTCCTCTCTGGTGCGCAAACTTGTGGCAGGCCTTGCGTTGTCATGGGGAAGGAGAAGTTTGTTTACATTTTTGTGGTGACGAACACGCTGAAGTCGTCTCTTCAACTTCCTGGCGGTGACGAAATAGAGGCAGCGCCTTTGATTAGTAATCAAAACGTCCTCGGTCCCAGATTCGAACACCACCGCTGCTTAAATTTTGAATAAAGATCACCAGCATTGACGACTGCAAACATTCGGTATAAGAAGTCACCCTCAATATGTCAACGATATTGACAAAGTAAGGGGAGGAGAGAGCGGACAGAGGTTCATGCCAGTCTCTAGCCCGTGGGGTGGGAAATTCCCCTGAAGACGGAAGAATGAGCAGCGATTAACGGCATGAGGATGCAGAAGGCGATGGAAACGACTATATTAAAGGCACTTAATGAGTATGCATAGGACATGTGGCCAGTTATTGTAAAAGTGTCATGATCTCACCACTGGCAAAAGATTCCGGAATAGTCTCCCATTCAGATCTCCAGGAGGGGACTGCCAATGGGAAGGTTAACACGAGAGATTCGATAACCTGCGAAAGGATAACGTTCTAAGAGTCGAGGCGTAAAATGTCAGAAGTTTGGACGTGGTAGGGAAGATAGAGAATCTGGAAAGGGAAATGTAGATGTTTAGTATAGATACAGTAAAGGTTAGTGGCGTGAAAAGGGAAGAAGAGAAGAATTTCTGGTCAGATGAAAGTAGGGTAATATCAACACTAGCCGAAAATGATATAACGGGATTCGTTATGAATAGGATAGAGAGCGCATTAATGTGAATTGTTCTGTGATAAGTTTGCTCTCATCAGCAGAGACAGCAAATGAACACCGACAAAACTGTTCTGGCATAGACGCCGAGGTCCCAAGCTGAATGTGAAGAGATAGAGAATGATATTTTGAACGGATAATTATGAAGGGAGGCGGGAATGCAGTTGCAGGCTAAGGAGTAGAGGAAAGGCTACCCGAAGAATACTGGCTTGGCAATAGGAATGTGAGACGCAAAACACTGAGTTCTTTGATAAATTATAGCTACTTGTTACGTCTGCCACAGATGGCCCCTGCCAGGCAGACTACACTCAAGAAACCCCTGTGTACCATATAAAATACTCAAGCACTTGCAAGCGCAACCAAGAGGAAAACAATTCTTCAAAATAAACAGAACTTGCTAGAGACTAATGCGAACATTTTTGTGCGGAGGTTGCCTCACAACACAGGGAAGTTGGAGTACTCCGCCGACCTCCGCCAGCTTTATAAGGCCAGCACAGCAGCAGTACAGCCAGTTCCTCGCCGAGCTAGGACCAGCTCGACGGACCTCACCGTCACTCAAGAGGAATAGTCGTCTTCTTGTTATTTGTTTTCGTTGTGTGTATATAGTGATTTTCGAGAAGTGTAGTTCAGTTTCAATAAACGACATTATACTGAGTGTTCTACAATACTGAGTATTCACTACTTATAGCGAATTCTCTGTTCAAGATTCATAGGAAAAGGAGGTATACTCGGAAAAGGCCGGGGGAAACGGAGAAATTTAATTACAATTATATCATGGTGAGGCAGAGATTCCGAAAAAAATACTGCATTGTAAACTTTACCCAGGAGCAGATATACACTCGGATCATAATTTAGTAGTGATGAAGAGAATGCTCAAGGAGAATCAGTATGCAAAGATGTGGGATTTGGAAGTACTTATGAATGAAGATGTGCTTGGAGATCTCTACGACCATATACGTTGTGATAAGGAATATCTCAGTAGGTAGAGGACGAATACCTCTTAGAAGACTAATCATAAAAGCTGGAACGAAGAATACAGGCACAAAGAAGGTCAATGCGAAGAAACTGTGGGTAACAGAAGAAATTGTTCAGTTGATCAATGAAGGAAGGAAGTACAATGTCGTGTGACTAGGGCCTCCCGTCGGGTAGACCGTTCGCCGGGGGCAAGTCTTTGGATTTCACGCCACTTCGGTGACTTGCGTTGATGGGTATGAAATGATGATGATTAGGAGAACTCAACACTCAGTCCCTGAGCGGAGAAAATCTCCGACCCAGCCGGGAATCGAACTCGGGTCCTTAGGATTGACATTCTGTCACGCTAACCACTCAGAAACCGGGGACGGACAGCCAGTACAACAATGTTCAGGGAAATTCAGGAATACAGAAATACAAGTCACATAGGAACAAACAAATAGGAAGTGCAGGGAAGCTAAGGGGAAAGGGCTGCATGAAAAACACCAGAAATCGAACAGGACATGATTGTCGGAAGGACTGACTCAGCTTCTAGAAAAGTCAAGACAACCTCCTTGGAAATTAAGAGCTAGGGTGGTAACACTAAGAGTGCGATGGGGATACCACGGTTAAATACAGAGGAAAGATCGTACAGGAGTAAGGTGAAAGACTCTTTAAGTTGTATGACTTGTCTAATGTATAGAAGGAGTAAGATATAATACAGAAGAGATAGGGATTCCGGTATTAGAATCGAAGTTTGAAAGAGCTTCGAAAGACTGGAGATCAAATAAGACGGAAGGCATGGATCAGAATTTCCAAAATCACTTGGGGAAGCGGCAACTAAACGACTATTCACGTTGCTGTGTAGAATGTATGGGTCTAGGATGTACCATCCGACTTTCGGAAAAAATGTTATTGAATCAATTCCAAAGACTGTCAGAGATATAATGTGCGAGAATTTTAGCACAGTCACTCTAACAGCTCATGCATCCAAGTTGCTGGCAAGAATAATACACACAAGAATGGCTAAGAAAATTGAGTTGCGTTAGATAATGATCTGTGTGCCTATGTTTCCAGTCATCAACAGTCCAATGTCGGTGATGACGAGCCCAGGGGAGTCATAAAAATCTTTGTCGTGCAGTCATCAAGGACACACGAGTGGGCATTCGGCTCGAAAAGCCAATACCGATGATGTGTCGTTGAATGGTTCTCACGCTTACACTTGTTGATGGCCCAGAGTTGTAATCTGCTGCATTTACACCATTGTCATGCTGAACGATTCTCTACCGTCTTCGTTGGTCCCGTTCTGGCAGGATCTTTTTCCGGCAGCAACGTTGTCGGAGATATGATGTTTTACCGGATTCCTGATATTCACGGCACATTCGTGAAATGGTCGTAAGGGAAAATCTCCACTTCATGGCTACCTAGTCACACGACATTGTACTTCCTTCTTTCATTGATCAACTGAACAATTTCTTCTGTTACCCACAGTTTCTTCGCATTAACCTTCTTCGTACCTGTGTTCTTGGTTCCAGCTTTTATGATTACTCTTTTTAGAAGTGTTCGTCCTCTACCTACTGAGATATTCCTTATAGCAACGTATATGGTCGTAGAGGTCTTCAAGCATATCTTCATTCTTTAGTATTTACGTATCCCACATCTTTGCGTACTGATTTTCCTCGAGCAGTGTCTTAAACTTCAGCCTACTCTTCATCACTACATTCGGCCAGAATGGGCGAGCGATTGTAGGCGCTACATTCTGGAACCGTGCGACCTCTGCGGTCGCAGGTTCGAATTCTGCCTCGGGCATGGGTGTGTGTGATATCCTTAGGTTACCTGGTAGAGCACTTGCCCGCGAAAGGCAAAGGTCCCGAGTTCGAGTCTCGGTCGGGCACACAGTTTTAATCTGCCAGGAAGTTTCGTCCTTAGGTTAGTTAGGTTTCAGTAGTTCTAAGTTCTAGGGGACTGATGACCTCAGACGTTAAGTCCAATAGTGCTCAGAGCCATTTGAACCAATTTCATCACTACTAAATTAAGAACTGAGTCTATATCTTCTCCTGAGTACAGTTTACTGTTCAGTATCTGTTTTTGAATCTCTGCCTGACCATAATATAATTTAACTTAAATCTCTCCGTATCTCCCGGCCTTTTCCCAGCATACCTCCTTCTCCTATGAATCTTGAACAGAAAATTCACTATTAGTAGCTGTAATTTATTAAAGTTCTTTATTAATTTTTATGGTGTTAAGTGGTGAGGAACCCAGCGGGTAGTGACTATTGAGTAACCCAACTGTTGGACGACTGTGCCAGCACTATCATCAGAGAGCTCCGGCTGAGCAGCGAGGTGTTCGACTGTGATCCGTCGATCACCTCGAACGACAGTGTCCGCACGTTGCAACATCGGAGGAGTCACAGCTGTGTGCCGCCGGTCGGAATGCGGGATACCAGAGAGCTTCGAGTGACTTTGTTGCGATGATGGCGAATGCCTCGCCCAAGGACTCACCGTGCTCTTGTTCACTGCCGGATCTCCGAAGGCAGGCGCCTATGAACATCTGTGGTTCTCTGGTTTTTCTGCCAAAAGAAACTTAATGGCAGCTCTCTAAAGGTGCCATTTTAAAGACTACGTATAGCGTCGCCACGTATCGGAACTTAACGAAACTGTAGCGACTGAAGAGGGAATATTCCACGATGTCGCACGACAAACTCTGAATTTTTTTCAACCAAAACTGACTAAGAAAAAAAAAGCGTTGTGCTACTGATTGATCGCCCCCGTACAATCGAAATGGACTGAGCTGAACGGGAAAAGACACAACTTATCCAACAGTGGGCTAGTGGTGCTGATGGTTGAGTCCCCGCTTCCCTCATACGCACTCAGTAATGTCTGCAGAGGTGGCTGCTCTGAGAAGTATTCAATAACGGTGGGAGAGTGCTTATGGTCAGCGAGTTTCTGTGGGCAGGCCGGCTTCAAAGGGCCTGAGATGAGACCGCTGGCTCTGCGGGTCGGGCGGCGCGAGGTGGGGGTGCGCTGATTAACGCGGGGTGTCGATAGTGGCTAATTAACGCGGCGCGTCTGATCTGATACAAGTAGGGGCGCGGCCGCCGGCGCTGACCGTGACCGCGGTCGCGACCGTCAACCAACCACCTGCGGCCGCGCTCCCACCAGCAGGTGGCAGGCGACAATTACCACTACTGTCCGAGGGTAACTCAAACACACTCCAGCATACACAAATGTCTTCTGGTGGGTGACACAGCATTCATAAATTTGCAAATCTTTCCACCAGTAAGTATTTAAAATTGTGCTTTATTAATGCATTACCTGCCGAACTTTTTTTCTTCACTCTACATTTGTTTCTGCCTCACTGCCGTTGATATGAAGAGAAAAAACGTGAAATAAAAATAACAAAATGAAACCTTGAAACTAATGCTGCATTTTAGTTGATCCCCAAATGGGAATCACGGAACATGGAACTATCTTTTTACGTTTTCTTTTATTCTTGTCCCAGACAACAAAGCAGTCCATATTGTATCCCATATCGCACACACAGCATTGCTCCCTTCAATTTTCGTTACAAATTCCTCATTTTCTTTCTTTCCGCAACGTCATGTGATCAGTTCACGTGCCGGGTTAGGGGAGTCCTAAGTTCTTCTGGAACAAGTGTTGTGGATGCTCTAGGATATATTGGACGTCCAGAAATTTTTGGATCAGAAGCAGCGAATGATGGAGCGTCATATGTTCTAGCCATCGCCCTTCTCAACTATAACAGTCGAATACTTTCATTAGTAACGTAGTATATGACGGGAGCAGTACGTCACTTACCATCATAATCTCACCAGGTTCCCGCGAATGAATTGTTTCACATAATGGTGTCCCTTACACTGAACCATTTGGTCATCAGTGCGCAAGTAATCATAAAAAACTTCCACATTCCATGAATGTTTTTCAGCAAGTAAACTTAAATTCCTTTCGTCGACTGGGATCCTGTTCAGACAGGTGTTGTCATTGAATTGAATGTGACGCTGATTTTAATGAATCTGTTGAACTGAATGTGACGCTGATTTTATTGAATATGTTGTGCCTCAACCACTGTCGTGGGCATCTTATATCATAGTCCTCATCTTCATTCCAGTAAAACTGTCCATATCAGATAACTGGCAATCCAGTGTAGAAAAAGAGCTTTACACCTATACCCTTTCATTGAATCAAAGCTGTGATTGTTATTCTGTGTAGCATATTGGAGACCTGAACTGACAATCAAGTTCAGTAATAGCTCATAAAAAATTCTTCAAGGCAGTCAACTACAGCCTTTGCTTTTAGTGCAGCTACCTACTATATTTAGCCCTATTCATTTTCTTCTAAATCTGTGTACGATTTACGGTTAGCTGCATCATCAGCTGTTCAATTAAAATTGATATTAGTTTCCATCTTCTTCTTGTGATGGCCTGCATATTCCTCGTTCTGCCTTTGGTCATTAATATGAACTTCCAAGGAACCTGGAACGTTAGCTGGAACAGTAGCTGCCAAATATTTTAGTCTATACGGTCAAAGTCAGACATCTCATCCATTCCATCAAGACGGAGCTCGACGATGAGTGCTCCCATTCACTTTAACCTTATCATCCGAAGAAGCCATGAAATTGGGGTCATTCACAATGTATTCAACTTTCCCTGTCAGAAAGTGCTTTTGAGCGACTCATCCTACCTGGGGAGAAAAGGGAACAAAATTCGGTTTCAGGAGGAACCCGCCGTCGGCCACAAAGGGAGATCGAAATGCAGACACTCACGGGAAAATTAAATAAGCTTTGGAAGTAAGCAATTGATAAACATCTTCTGAAACCATTAAAGAACATGCCAGTACACAGACGCTGAAACTTATTTAAATAATGACGTAATTAATGCTGCTCTGAAAATGTTCAACTGTTGTAAGACTGAAGAACTTTACTTCTTCCCACAAATAATCTTGTGCATTTCACACATTCTGCAACAACTGGCTAACAAACAATACACAAGATTGGCCATGATCTAGACTACAATACAAAATAGTAACAATTGCTGCCATCATTATTACAAATACAAAACTTCCGTGACAGAGATTAATTTCCAATGGGGGTTCATGGCAGGTTATGGACTAAAGACTATTAATAGCACGACTCATTGCGTGGTAATACGCCCTGACTGCATAATCAAGCATGGCACGTGATTTCTAAATGATGAGGATAAAGCATCTACTTCTTTTATAGATTGAATTAAAAATGAGCTATATTCAAACTAATGCTGCTCAATGTCACTTTCATATCGTACAAGCTGCCGTCTGCCTTCTACTGTATTTTGAATGCAAAGCATTATTCAGTGTGGCATCTCCGCATGACAATCTAAACTTGAACACACTCTTCGAAACTCTGTAAGTATCAGGGATAAAACACAGCAATGCACAGTTAGCCGCAACTAGACATGAACCAGACTGCAGTTGTATGACCTAAAGTGCAGCAGTAGTTGAGAAGGCAGAAGCAGTGACGATTTTAAATACAGACTGCCAATAACAAAAAAAAAGGTATATCTGGAAAATAAATTTCTTTGCCGTCGAATACAGTGACTAGTCCTTCCTGGAATGATCGCTGATAATATGCTACGATAGTGGAACTCAAATGGAGGGTTAGCATAACAGGTCGTTGTAGTGGTATGCACAAACCTCTTTCAACACAGAAACTCCAACAGTGTCGACGTGAATACTGCTGCATTATCAGAGAATAAATATCGACATTGTCCGAAGGAACCAAACAAGGACTATACCCAATTTATACTGCCTTGCGTGGTCGCATTACGGGTCGATGCGGGTAAAGACATCCACACAGACCAGTAAGAGGGTTGATCGACAAAGATTGAAACTGATTTTTTGTTCACATATATTCATTATTCCTTTTCTATGTTTACATGTTCTTTTTAAAAGCACTCTCCTCTTACTTAAATGCACATTTTACAGCGTCTCAGTCAGTCCTCAAAGAAATGATGTAAGACAGGGCCCTTGGGAATCACCTTACTTCTCTTGAGCACTGCTTCCGAGTCCTCATATCGTAGGGATCGAAGCTCCGTCTTTCTTCATGGGAATGAAAAAAGTCGCAGGATGCAAGATCGGGACTTCAAGGCGAGCACGGAACACAGGTAATTTTGAACTGACTCAGAAACTGATTACTTGATTTGTGACGTGAGGACGTACACTGTCATGATAAAGTCGCTACCCACCCCAAGACAGTACTGGACATTTCATTGTAAAATGTTTCCTCAGGTTTGTCCATAACAGTATGTTGTATATTGCTGTTACAGTAGTGCGATGGGGAAACGCAAATTGGTAAATCACTCCATGACATTCAAAATATGTGATCACCATCACTTTTTCTGTAGATGGAAGGCTTCCGCCTTTTTTGGTTTTGGAGAACATAGCGATTTCCACGCTTAGCTGACTTGTCTTCCTTCAGGATCATAATGATGCAGTCATTACTGTTCACCGATATTAATCGAGTCCTTAAAAGCATCCCCTCCATCAACGAAGAGACACAAAGCTTCATGGCTTGTCTCCACTCATATAGTATTCTGTTCGGGAGTCAACGTGGCACTGTTACGTAATGTTATTCGCTGATCTTCATGCACAATTACAACAGCTGGATTGATGTTGACTTGAGTCACAACAGAAGCTGGAATACAAGGCCAGCCTTCCTTAACGTAGGCAGGTCGGCCTTCTTTGAAGCCCTTGAACCACCTAAACGCTGCTGTATGAGGCACTACATCTTCGCTGCACCCTCGCTCTTGCTTTTCGTACGTTTTTGTTTCTGTATGGTTTAAAGGAGCACTGAATTTAATTGCGCCGTACTGGTCCTCTAGCACCACCTACATTGTTTGGTGTGCGAAATGCAAAGAGCAGTTACAAAACAGAGCATTATTGATAATATCCTGCCGCCTATGGACATAACACATAAAAATCCGCTCTCTTCAAATATTCATGGTACAGACAGGAAACTTTCATAGAAACTAGAGGAAAAAAATCAGTCTCAGTCTTTGTTGATCAGCCCTCGTATTAACATGTTCCCTAGTCGCGATCGCGAAACGGGGCCTACTCAATCGATCTATAACCTCTCCGCAAGTGGCGTACCGTTACAGTAGCCAGCGATCTCTGTTTTGTACTCGTCATTACCCGACTCACTGCATATACCGCAAGGCAGTATCCACTCTGAACAGTAATTGAAAAAGAATTTAATGGTGAAGAACCAAAAGGGCCAAGCGTAAGGAAGGGGAAGGAGAATTAAACTACAGTTGGGATGATTATCCTGGCTCTAAGAACGCTGAAAAACTAAAAGTTTTCGACTTCATCAGGCGAAGAAGAGCCAGATGAAGCAAACGTATTTTGTAATAGGCTTTATTAAGACTCATTGTCGATGGAGTGATTCACTGTCTATCTTGTCGTGCCTGATCTCATCGCCACTGTTCCTACGTTAAGAAGGAGAAAACTAGATCGTCTGCGGTTTCTCTTCATAACAACGCGTTTTTTTTTATTAAGACCACTTTCTGAGATCTTTTTCCATACGAGTCAAATATTTGAAAATGTGGAATCGATTATTAAAAAACCAGTTTTGGTACGAAGAAATGCTACCAAGGGATCCATAAATATACACTGCTGGCCACCGTAAATGCAACACCCTGAAGGAAGCATCCGAATCAAGTGAAATTTACACCATGGGTTTGCAGCGATGAGATATGCAACTGATTAGAATTTCAGCGCAGACGCACTTCACGCGCGCCTGTGGCGCCACCTCATAGCGCCATTTAAGGCTTGGCGATTTCGACGAGTGTACGTTCGGCACGTGTGTTTACCTTGTGGTTGTTTCACAAGACGATCAGTTATGCCTAGTAGACAACAGCGAACATCGTTTGATCAAATATCCGAATTCGACAGAGGAAGGATAGTGGCTTACCGAGATTGTGGATTATCATACAGAGAAATCGCTAGTCGTGTTGGACGAAACCAAACAACTGTAATGCGGATATGTGACCGTTGGATGCAGGAGGGTACGACGGACCGACGTGGTCGATCGCATTCAC
The DNA here is from genome assembly GCF_023898315.1 of Schistocerca nitens. Lineage (NCBI taxonomy): Eukaryota > Metazoa > Arthropoda > Insecta > Orthoptera > Acrididae > Schistocerca > Schistocerca nitens. Next base: position 182,607,562 of record NC_064620.1, on the reverse strand, counting down.
CTCGGTGCACCACTGCACGTGCTGATAGGCAAATTGTGCGCATGGCAGTGACGGATCGCTCAGTGACATCCCGAACCATAGCACAGCACATTGCGTCTGTAACGCATCATCCAGTGTCTGCGCGTACCATTCGACGCCGTTTACAGCAGAGTGGTCTGTCCGCAAGACGTCCATTGCTTCGTCTACCATTGACGCAGAATCACAGACGTCTCCGTCGCCAATGGTGTGATGACAGACGGATGTGGACGGCAGAATGGAATGACGTTGTCTTTACTGACGAGGCACGCTTCTGTCTGCAGCACCACGATGGTCGGATTCGAGTGTGGAGACACCGTGGAGAGAGGATGCTGGACAGCTGCATTATGCACCGCCACGCTGGTCTTGCACCGGGTATTATGGTATGGGGCGGTATTGGATATTACTCTCGCACGCCTCTAGTACGTATTGCCGGTACTTTAAATAGCCGGCGCTACATATCCGAGGTGCTGGAGCCAGTTGTCGTTCCTTACCTTCAGGGCTCGGCCACAGCTATATTTCAACAGGATAATGCGCGACCACACGTGGCACGCATTGTCCAAAGGTTCTTCGTCAATAACCAGATTGAATTGCTTCCCTGGCCGGCTCGCTCTCCGGATCTTTCGCCGATAGAAAATATGTGGTCTATGGTTGCTCAACGAGTGACCCAGATTACATTCCCAGCTGCCACACCAGATGATCTTTGGCAACGTGTGGAAGCTGCTTCGGCTGCTGTACCCCAGGAACACATCCAACGTCTCTTTGACTCAATGCCGAGACGTGTGGCAGCGGTGATCTCCAACAATGGCGGCTACTCTGGCTACTGATTCTGGCAGGAACCACATGACACAGACGTCTGTAAACGTAATCGTTTGATACTTGGTCAACATGTTATCTACAAAATAAATTTTGTTGTGCTACCTCTTGTCTTTCTTGGTGTTGCATTTACAGTGGCCAGCAGTGTATATTAAGAACTTGTTCATAGTTTATGGCAGTATAAACAACCTTTTTCTTGTTTTCATTTAAATGTGTATCACATTTAACCACACTGGTGGGATAAAACCGGTAGTTTGGACCTAATAAGGTAATTATTTCTTATTCTGGAATGATTTAAGCCAAAACTAGACAAGTGCGTTTTTTGTGTAAATCATCGATCTTCTGATTGGTCTGATGCGGCCAGCAACGCATTCCTTTCCTGAGCCAAACTTTTCATATCAGAGTACCAATTTCATCGTTGGATGTATTCAAATCTCTGTTTCCCTCTATAGCTCTATAGTTTTTAGCCTCTACAGCTCCCTCTAGCCCCATTGAAGCTAACCCATGATGTCAAAATAAATGTCCTCTCATGCTGTCACTTCTTCTCGTCATTGTTTTCAGTATATCCCTTTTCCTCGACGATTCTATCTCTCTCTCTCTCTCTCTCTCTCTCTAATTTTTTACATTCTTCTTTTGCGCCACATCACAAATGCGTCAATTCTCTTCCGTTTCGGTCCTCCCACGGTCCATACTTCACTACCATACAATGCTGTGCTTGAAATGCACACAGAAATTTCTTCCTCACATTAGGGCTTACGTTTGATACTAGCAGAAAAGGCCGGGAAAGCTCTTTTTGCCAATGCTAGCCTGCCCTTTATGTCGTCTGTGCTCCGTCTAGCATGATCCATTATGCTGCCTAGATAGGAGAATTCCTTAGCTTCGTTTACTTCATGTTTCCCAATTCTGAAGACAAGTTTCTCGCTGGCGGTTCTAATTTCTGCTACTTCTAATTAAATTCGCCTTCCTTCGAGTTGTGCTGCATTGTATTGTATTGAAATGATGCCTAGAAACGACAGAGAGGCGTCGTCTCCGCCGTAGCCCTCGGGGGTACACAACCCCACAACAGGCTACAGCAGTCCACTCACCCCACCGCCGGCCCACACCGAACCCAGGGTTATTGTGCGCTTCGGCCACCAGTGGACACCCCTCGGGGACGTCTCATTCCAGGCTAGTGAAACCCGAATGTTTGCGTGGTAGAGTAATTATGGTATATGCGTATGTGGAGACAGTGTTTGCGCATCAACCGCCGACATAGTGTAACTGAGGCGAAATAAGGAGAACCAGCCCGCATTAGCCGAGGCAGGTGAAAAACAGCCTTGAAAGCCATCCACAAGCTGGCTGGCACACGGAATCCCGACACTAATCCACCAGGCGGATTCGTGCCGTGGACCTGCACGCCTTCCCGCTTGGGAAGCACGGCGTTAGACCGCACGGTTAGCCGGGCGCGCTTCCTTCGAGTTACTATCAGTTCCTATTTCGTACTCATTACTCTGCTCATTTCATTTAACAGATCCTGTAAGCCTTCATCTATTTCACTCAGGATGGCAGTATCATCACCGAATCTTATCACTGATATCCTTTCATCCTGAATTTAAAACCCAGTCTTGAACGTTTCTTTCATTTTCGTTACTCCTTCGATGTGTAGATTGACTAACAGGGGCGAAAAACTAAATCCCTGTTCTACAGCCTTTTTCATCCAAGCACTTCATTTTTGTTTTTCCAGTCTTACAGCCCTCTTGGTCCTTGAACGTATTGTATATTACCCGTCCTTCCCTATAGCTCCTTCCAGTTCTGAGAATTACGAACATCTTGCTCCACTTAACACTGTAGAACACTTTTTCCAAGGTGACAAATCCTACGAACGTGTCTTGATTTTTCTTCAGTTTTGTTTTCATTATGAATCAAAACGTCAGAACTGCCTCTATGGTGTCTTGAATTTTTATGACATCTAAATAACAAATTGAATACTTAATTATCACTGAAACGAATTTGTAGGTACCTTGTTTCGCTCTACTTTCTCCTATGCAATTAGTTTCTTTAATTCCAGTCGACGGTCACGAAAAATCCCGTCACACTATCGACTTCGATCCAAAATAACCATCTACAATATGATGAAAACGTACGAAGCCCTATGTTACTTATTTTAGAATAATATAAGGCTTCGTCTCTTTTAACCAGATCTGAAGCCTTGCATTATCGCAAAATGATTCATGTGAGTTTTCGTTTGCTTTAATGAGATTCTAAGAAGGTCATTATGGAGTGAAATGGTTCACAGGAGTTTTCATGATCGCCAACTTCAGTCAAAGAAACGAACTAAATTACTAATTCGTCCGTCACTCATAACGCCAGTCAACGTCTTGGTTTCGTACAAGTTTGGGAAACTCAGGTCTTTGGATTTCGAGGCGCTGAATACCGCTCTCTGTCCATTAGGAGGAGTGGCAGCGTCCAGCAGGGCATAATCCCTCACGTAGGCAGCTGCCAACGCAGGAGACGGCTTCGTCCGCCACTCTGCCATTACAGGTATGCCGGCCTGCCTTTAGCAGGCGCCGCTACCGCACTCTGCCGCCAGATGGCAGGAGATCTGCTCTCCGGTGATTACTGGCGCCAATAACTGGACTGCGCTTTGACAGGGCTGATGCAATATTCGGCCATCAGCGGACACGCCAGCTGACGGCCGCTGTCCGCCCGCCGCGCGTCTGCCGGGCTTTGCGCGCAGTCGTTACGCCGTGCCTTAATGGCGCCATTGCCTCTGGGTCCTCACTAACGAGCCAATCACTAGACAGTCTGTCTTTTCTATCGCGCGATCTACATCATACGGACATTTACGGTGCACAAAGCGTCCGTAGACTCGATTATTCAGCTTCAGCGCTCGACGTAGAATATTATTCTCGTGTCAGTGATTGGTCCCTACATTGTATCAGTGTAGTGTAAGTAAAATGTGGCAGACAATTCTGAGCCTTGAAGTGGCGCTAGGTTTCCTTTTCCTTAACCAGAAGCTGTTTGTTGCAGGGTTCATCAGTAAAAATCGACTACTAAATGGAGAAGTGAACTTGAAGCACAGAAATTTTGACATCTACTGACATATAAGGTAAATAAAACCCCTGTAGAATCGGTATTTCACATTCAGTGGACGACAATGGAGGTAAGTGATTTAGTAAACGTAACTCCAGCTTGCGATTATGTATGTATATAATAAAAACTTTTAAAAACATTGCTAAGATTTCAATACCACTGAGGTTACCTTCTTCAGAAGGAAAGTCACCTATAATGCTTTCCAAATATTGTAAAACAAACTTCTAAACTACTTATGTGTAACAGCTAACAACTCTGAAATTCCATGTTATCCTTTCCATTGTTGTCAAGTATTAAGTATTTACTTAGGCTACCACTATGGACTCCTCAACAGTTTAATCTTCTGGCCGTGCTCAGTAAAAATTACAAGATAACAAACAAATTCATAATAAGACGTTATACACAGACTTGTAGAAACGAACCCAAATGTACATATTAATAGATCTTGGTAAGAGGATACCAGTAAACAAGAAATACATTCAGGGTACAGTAGAGGATATATAACAAAGTCTGCATACATAGTATGAGATACAAGTGCCCCATCACAATAGTTCATAAGAACAGTAGTGTTATTGCAATGCAAATATTAATGCTACGCGTTTATTGCCCAAAAATATGGAAGGATATAAGCGACAAGTATTTCCTTGTGAAAAGGAAAGAAAACAAGAAAAATATCAGATAAATAACATAAAACTGATGGAAACAATGAATGATAGTCATCCAACATACATCCTGAGGCGCAGATGGCAATACTTCTTAATTTGAATAATTCAGTAACATGGCATTCGCTTCATTAATCATCAGATCAGTTATATAATATGAATTTTTGTTTACTTTATAGAATATTGTATTAGATACTTTACTGTGTATTTGACTGATCTGTATGTAATTTTTGCTGTATGGGGCCAGAAGATGGCTCTGTGGAGGAATCGGAACTGGTAGTCTAAGTAGAAAGCCATGAAATAACGACTGCAGGAAAATTGTTTTTACAGTACGTGATTTACCCTTCTGACAGCTCAGTAGAAAGCGGCCTGCAGCGTAATAGCTACTCATTTTTTTAACTAAAATTGTCAGTAGCCTCTCAAATTGTTTTACCTAAACTATAAGCGGAAAATCTGACTTGGTGATCGTGATACGTATTCCTGCCAGTCCTCTCTCGGTGGAGGCAAAATATATGCTACCTCTTGCCAGCATGACACTTCTGGCCCAGAGATTCATAGTATATCTTGAATTCTGTTTTCAACACAATAGCCGGCCGCGGTGGTCTAGCGGTTCTGGCGCTGCAGTCCGGAACCGCGGGACTGCTGCGGTCGCAGGTTCGAATCCTGCCTCGGGCATGGGTGTGTGTGATGTCCTTAGGTTAGTTAGGTTTAAGTAGTTCTAAGTTCTAGGGGACTTATGACCTAAGATGTTGAGTCCCATAGTGCTCAGAGCCATTTGAACCATTTTTTTTTTCAACACAATATCAACAGGCTCACTGAGAACATGGGATATTCTGAAAAAAGTTTTACGAACGAAAACTACTCTCCAAATTGAAAGCTGCAACCGGTGGAGATACATGATCTCCCTTACAGCAAATGACCCAATACGTAGAGTAGTTTGGATATGTGACACACAACTAACAGCGTACACTTTCTACATCTACATCTGCATTAACATGTACCACCCCATCTGTTAAAATTCTTTCCCAGCATGTGCACCTGTCTCTCAACACTCTGAAACATGCATCTTTTCACTTTTACTTACTGACTTGGTTGCTGAATGATACCTAGCAATTTATCTTACTTAGACCTGCCTCACCTACTAGATGAGGCCCACAACTCAAGTACATCAACAATCCTTCTTATAGCTGTAAAAAAATTGCCCTGAAATGAATCAACAGTCAATAACTATTTGTACAACTGGATCTCTGTGTGCTTCTAGCCCACATCTCCTACACTTATGCAATGGCAAATGTACCTCATGCATCGTTTATTTGACTCTGATGAACAGGTTGCCATGCCAAGTGGGTTGATACCTCAACAGCGCAACATGGTTGTCATGCATTACAACCTACATGTTATTGCCTCGAAAACCATTCTTTATTCCTCACATGTAGGCTGCCCTGCAAAACAAGTTGATTTGACAGGCTAATACTGTTCCTTCCAATATGCAAGTCGTCTGGAAAAGTCTATATGTCAGAGACTGGAAAACTTGTGGTCTATGTCTCAAGTCCGATTGTAAAAAGGAGATTATAAACTCCACGGTGCTAATATTCACAAAACCTGCTGTATTTTAGCCATATTTGGTTAGAGTTGATCCATGGGTGTGAGAGATCACGGCCATATACACATACGCTACGCCTCACAGAGGGTGAATTAGCTGCCCCTATTCATGTACTTTTATGCAAGCTGCGCTGTCATATCTGATCTTCAAAACTCATGCGCGAAAGTTTCGTAGCTCCATGCAAACTACACCGAAGAGTCAAGTACACTGGTACACATGCCTAACTCGCACACAGAAGTGCCACAGCACGATGTGGCATGGATTCAACTAATGTCTGAAGCTGTGCTGGAGGGAATTGACACCATGAGTCCTCCAAGAATGTCCCTAAATCCGTAAGAATACGAGGTGGTGGAGAGCTTTTTTGAACAGCACCTTGCAAGGCATCCCAGATACTGCCAATAACGTCCATGTCTTGGGAGGTTGGCGGCCAGTGGAAGTGGTTAAACTCAGAACATTGTTCCTAGAGCCACTCTGTAGATATTCCGGACGTGTGGGGTGTCGCATTGTCCTGCTGTAATTGTCCTAGTCCGTCGGAATGTACAATGGACGTGAATGGATGCTTTGATCAGACAGGATGCTTATGTACCTGTCACGTGTCAAAGTCATATATATACATATGAGAGATCCCAAGTCACTTCAGCTGCACATGCCCCATTTCATTACAGAGCCTCCACCAGTTTGAACAGTCCCGTATTCACATGGGAGGTTCCATTGATTCGTAACGTTGTCTCCACACGCATACAGGTCAATCTGCTCGATACAATTGGAAACGAGACGCGGACGACCAGGCAACCATGTTTCCAGTCATCAACAGTCCAATGTCGGAGCTGACGGGCCGAGGCGAGGTGCAAAGCTTTGTGTCGTGCAGTCGCCAAGGTTACACGAATGGGATTTCGGCTCCGAAAGGTCATATCGATGAAGATTCGTTGAATGGTTCGCACTCTGACTCCTACTGATGACTCAGCACTGAAATCTGCAGCAATCTGCGGAACTATTGCACTTCTGTCAAGGTAACAATTTTCTTCAGTTGTCGTTAACCCCATACTTGCAGGATCCTTTTCCGGGAGCAACGATGTCGGAGATTTGATGTTTTACCGGATTCCTGATATTCACGGTACATTCGTGAATTGGTCGTACGGAATAAATACCCACTTCAGCGCTACTCTGAGACGCTCTGTTCCATCGCTCGTGCGCCGTTGAAACTTACTTAAATGTTGATAAGATACCATTGTAGCAGCAGTAAGCGATCAAACAACTGCGCCAGACACTCGTTGTATTAGATAGGCGTTGACGACCGCAGCGCCGTGTTCTGCCTGTTGACATATCTCTGTATTTGAATACGCATGCCTATAGCAGGTTCTTTAGCGCTTCCGCGCATTACCCTACAGGAAGAGCGAATATGACCTTTTTGTGGGAAATTAAATGTAGATAAATGTATTACTTACCTTCCAATAGAAAGCTGGGTGTACTCAGCGACTGTTAAGTAATTTATAGATGACTGAGGTCAGCAATCAGTCGTCCTTTCTTTTAGGTTTTATTACGTAAATACAGATTTCGTTTAGTGCCTAGCCATTATCAATGCACTATTTTTTAATCTCAAAGTATGTTAGTTCCCCGTTGTTCGGGCGTCAGTCGCAGTTCTTTGAATACTCAACTCCGTTGGTAGTTTACGTTAGTGGTACTGCTAGGGATATTCCGTCTCCTTGTGGTCTTCCGTAATTGTTCTTTTCTTATCTGCTGGGGCTTTATTTCTTCGATTGTCAATGAAACTTTTGGTTTCCTTTGACTTCCAGATGAAATTTGTATTAAGTGAGGGACGTGTGAAAATCCCATATTTTTTAAGATTCTGCACCTACACACGTCATGTTACTAGCTATTTTATTGTTTTTTAAGCTTATTATTTAGTTTGGTAGCACATTGTATCAATGAATGTGTAACAAGATATGTGAGAAAATTACTATTTACCTGCTGTCAGTTGTCTGAAAATCATTGCTAGTGTACTATTGCAAGCGTACTGGGCTTAATATTTCATTCAGCCGCTGATGATCGGCAACGTTCTTGAGATACATACGCTTTTAAACGTGTATTTGAACATGAGTGGGATAAAATTTCATGTGTCTAACTATTCGTGGCATCTCTCCAATATGTGTTACGTAGAGTGGCTAATGGGACATTTCTAAACCGAAGTGTAGTTGAAACTGTATGTTGAAGAAAGAACAATTCGAATAAATTATCCATTTTCTGGTCCATCATTATATTGTCAACAAATGAAACGTTTACGTTTCATTTCATAATACGCTACTGAAGGAATAAATATCACTGGCCTATTGGAGAAAGGCCCGCATCTCGTGGTCGTGCGGTAGCGTTCTCGCTTCCCACGCCCGGGTTCCCGGGTTCGATTCCCGGCGGGGTCAGGGATTTTCTCTGCCTCGTGATGGCTGGGTGTTGTTTGCTGTCCTTAGGTTAGTTAGGTTTAAGTAGTTCTAAGTTCTAGGGGACTTATGACCACAGCAGTTGAGTCCCATAGTGCTCAGAGCCATTTGATTTTATTGGAGAAAGGGATATGGAGAAGATCGCGTACAAAAGCGTGGAAAGAAGTAAGTTATTTCAGAGTTGTGGCACTTCCAGAAATTTGTACTAAGCCAGAATTGTTAACCTGATCTGCATCTTTGACGACCGATTTGTTGTGTTATTGGGTATCGGCTGTGATATAATTTGATAATAACTCACCTACTATTAAAGGTTATTGGGTCTCTGTTGTGATATAATTTGAGAATAACTCGTCGAGTATTGAAGCATAGTCGATTACATCACTTATCAGTAAACAATTTGACCAAAACCAAAATTTTTATCAATTATAACACACATTTACGACAACATCAAAATACAGCTAGTAGTTTGTTGATTCCCTTGGTACCGTATAATCATTTTAAAATTGTATTTTAGGATATCTATAAGAAATTTGTATTTCGAATTTTGAGTTCTCTTTAATACATCTCCCAAATTTCACTAGTGTGAAATGAGGATCAATAGCGTCTGAAGAACATAATAGGATAATAGTTGACATTGGGCAGCAAATCATTTTGCTAATTCCAAAACTGTATCGCATTAAAAAAGGAAGCTGATGTACAATTTTCAAACAGAATTAAAATACTGTTTTGAAACTGAACTTTTATTCGACGATTGCTGGAGTAAAAAAAAAAAAAAAAAACATCGTGTTTCCGTGAAAGAATGTGATCGAAACATATCAGCTGAATTGGTATTACGAAATAAACGTCGTAATACTAAATTTTCCATGTCGTGAGTATTATTAGAGGTTCATAATATCTAAGACAACTTTTGAAATCAGTACCAAAACTCCCTTGCTATGAAACATTTGTACATCAGTTGTGAAGCCGACAACGTTTCGCAACTGCTGAATGTGTGAGGAATTTGGAAGTATGTCTCATCCTGCGGCATCCCTGGGTGTTGTGTCAGGACACAAATGTCGTTACTGATTGCGACTTGCCCACTTTTCACGTATGGAATTCTAAACTATGAGTCATATGGAATTTCGGTGGAAAAGCCTTTTCTGCTTTCGTTTATATATTAATTATTTTAAAAACTTTTTGTTCAAAATTACAGAATATCAGTATACACAATATTTTTAGTTTTTGGGTACTCAGTGGTAAAAATATGAATTGGTTTTCCGAACTAGGAGCTGATGAATGGGCAACACACAATTGACGATGAGAAATGTTTTTGAACCGTTTCTGCTGCTGTAGATAAAACCGAATATGACGAAGAAAACATAACACCACATTTTCACAGCACATTTGTACCACCATATATATATTTCTATTTAAAAAATTGTGTTTTTTCAAAGCTTATGACCTAGTGGAAGAGAGTAAGATGCTAGTTTTTGGGGCATTGTTTGATACGAGTTAGATATAGAACACATGCAACTGACTCTTATCAAAAATTAATTGGCTTGTATTTACTGCTAGAGCAAACGAAACGTTTGATAAAATTGAAAGGGTAAATCAGTGGGGATCATTGGTATGCACGTTTTGACGGAAACCTATCCAGCTGCTGAATCTGTGTGGATTGTAGCGTCAGTGACAATGTTTTGCACAGTTTCCATCGGCGAATGGGCAACTTTACGAAGTTTCGTACGATTCAGATTACTTAGTCACTTTCTTTACGTAAACCGCTATGCCATAGAACGGATTATGGACACAAAACCCGAACAGCACACTTTGCGTATACTACTTTTGCTTAAAATTATATGCAAGATAAACAATATATGTAGGAGAGAATCTTAAACAAGCTTAACAGAGAGCTGCCTATAATAAAAACTAATGCAGCTTTTCAAAGTTAAAACTGACGCTAAAGTGACCACTATAGGCAGCAGTGCTGTTCCTGACAGTAGCGGATACAAAAACGTTTCTCGATTCCATTTTTATGCCCTATTTCGTAAAAAATTCGTCGTCTTCTGATTAAAAAATATGGTTTCAAATTTAATTTCTACGCGAAAAATAACCTGCTGTAAAAATTTCATTTATGATCTCAACTGCACAGTTGCTACTCTACACAATTTCGGAGTGTATAAGATCATACGTGTCCCGTATATTATAGAGAACAAACTGGTCTTTAGTGTCAAGTACAAGGAACATTTTTTTCGAAAAAAATGCCACTAATGTACACATGTCCACATTTGCTGATTTCCTGGTGATTTTCTCACATAAACCGAAATCGGTTGAAGAAATTTCCACTTTACATAACGAAAGTAAAGGTCATAGGCTCGATGTACTCGAACACCTGGAGATTTTCTAACATATTTCGAAGAATGATAGCCTCATCCTCAATTTTTCAGTGGATTAAATCCACTGCCAGCAGAATTTTGATTCCTCTATTTTTACTATATTTTCCTGTCTCTGGTTCCGAAACATAAATTTCTTCGAATCTCATAGGTATGTGCTACTAAAGATATCTTCATGCTAATATTGTCTGGATTGTACAGCTGTTTGTAAAAATGTTTATATTACTCTCTCCTTTTATTTATTGTGAATAGGCCATCTAAGGACCACGTTCCAATTTCTGTTCTTCTTTCTTTGTTCTTTTCCTTTCTTCTAGTATGACTTCATCTGTTACTATGTTTCTTCATTCTGTCTTCATACCATTTTCTACCAGTCTTTCTAGGTACCTTTCTTAGAATCCTCATGTCTTAGAATCCTTGCATAATGTTTCCTCAAAGGCGTCTTTGTTGTTTATATCTTCTATTTTAATATTTTTTTCTTTCTAGATTCTTTTTTACTTCGTTTAGCCAGCTTATTGTGGACTTCTTACTCCACAAACATTAGAAAATCTTATTAATTATTCTAATTTCTTGCATTCGAAATATGTTTCCCAAAACCACGAGTTTTCTTTTTCTCATTACGTTTGAAATATTTTCTCTACTTTGATATGTTTCCGCATTACTACGTAATTTCCGACCTTCTGCTATATGTTATGGTCCTAATATTTTCTTTATAATTCACCTTTCTAATACTTCAAATTTATATAAATTATACATTCATGATAGGTATTCGCTTGAAGATAGGCATCTGGCTACACTACTGTGCTGTACTGCCTTATTTTTGCATTTTTGAATAGGCACTTTTTAACATTGACGTCTTTGGTGATACCACATTTTCTCCCCAATTTATGCAAACTTTCCTCTATTGCATTTTCTTTGATTATATCCCCTAGATATTTGCATTTTCTTACCCTCTCTATTTGGCAAATATCTGCTTTCATAAATTTTGGAGCCTCTTTAACGATTGTTACAAATTGCGTTTTTTCTGCAGAAATTGTTAAGTCACTTCTACTGGCTGTTACTTCCAGATTATTTATTTGTGTTATAGTAAATGCATAATTTTGCAGAACGTATAGTGAAATCATCTGAAAATACAAGAGAGTTGATTTCGATCTTTTTGCTTCTCTTCCTAACAATACAGGTGAGATGTTGAGTTCAATAAGTTTTTCGTTCCTAGTTCTTAATATTTCCTGTAATACACTATTAAAAGGAATTGGGGATAGGCCGTCATTTTGTCGTATGCCGGTTTTTATTTTGAAATTCTGTAAAATTTGTCCCATAAATTCTACTTTACAGACTGAATGTTCTAGTGTTTTGCGGATTGGGTATACCAGTTTAGACCTTACGCCGAATTCTCGAATCATTTTATCTATAATTTACCTGTCAACAGAATCAAAAGCCTTTTTGAAATCCACAAACATAGCTACAATCCCCTTTGAATTAAGTAATCTGCGGCGAATTACTGACTTGAGATTAAATATTGGTTCAGAGCATCACCTCCCTTTCTCAAACCCACCCAGCTTTTCACCTAAATAAGTGTCTACTGTTGTATCAATTCTGCTTAATAAAAGCTTGGAAAATACTTTATATACCACCGACAGTAAAGAGATTGCTCTTTAGTTGTTTACATCCTGTTTATCACTTATTTTTTGGAGTGCACATATCAAAGCAACTTTAATTTCTCTGGTTTTTTTGTTTTCCATATTTTTTTCAAAGAGTAAATTTTGCTAATTTGTCATATTTGTCATTTGGCGCTTCAGATGTTCACCAGTAACAGGCTTCTCCACTAGCTGAGTTGCTTACGAGGGTCTTACCTACTTCTTGAATTTCTTCTACAGTTGGTGGTAAATCTTCTTCCAAATTATCATTAATATCTGAGAATTCCAATCCCAAAGAAAGCATGTGTTGACAGATCGAAAATTACCGAACTGTAAGTTTAATAAGTCACAGCTGCAAAATATTAACACGAATTCTTTACAGACGAATGGAAAAACTGGTAGAAGCATTGTTTACAGACGAATGGAAAAACTGGTAGAAGCCGACCTCGGGGAATATCACTTTGGATTCTGCAGAAATGTTGGAACACGTGAGGCAATACTGGCCCCACGACTTATCTTAGAAGAAAGATTAAGGAAAGGCAAACGTACGATTCTAGCATTTGTAGACTTAGAGAAAGCTTTTGACAATGTTGACTGGAATACTCTCTTTCAAATTCTGAAGGTGGTAGGGGTAAAATACAGGGAGCGAAAGGTTATTTACAATTTGTATAGAAAGCAAATGGCAGTTATAAGAGTCGAGGGACATGAAAGGGAAGCAGTGGTTGAGAAGGGTTGTAGCCTCTCCCCAATGCTATTCAATCTGTATATTGAGCAAGCAGTGAAGGAAACAAAAGAAAAGTTCGGAGTAGGCATTAAAATCCACGGAGAAGAAATAAAAACTTTGAGTTTCGCCGATGACATTGTAATTCTGTCAGAGACAGCAAAGGACTTGGAAGAGCAGTAGAACGGAATGAACAGTGTCTTGAAAGGAGGGTATAAGATGAACATCAACAAAAGCAAAATGATGAGAGTGGAATGCAGTCGGATTAAGTCTGGTGATGCTGAGGGAATTAGATTAGGAAATGTGGCACTTAAAGTAGTGAAGGAGTTTTGCTATTTGGAGAGCAAAATAACTGATTATGGTCGAAGTAGAGAGGATATAAAATGTATACTGGCAATGGAAAGGAATGCGTTTCTGAAGAAGAGAAATTAGTTAACATCGAGTATTGATTTAAGTGTCGGGAAGTCGTTTCTGTAAGTATTTGTATGGAGTGTAGCCATGTATGGAATGATGGATGATAAATAGTTTGGACAAAAAGAGAGTAGAAGCTTTCGAAATGTTGTGCTATAGAAGAATGCTGAAGATTAGATGGGTAGATCACATAACTATTGAGGAGATGTTGAACAGAATTGGGCAGAAGAGGAGTTTGTGGCACAACTTGACTAAAAGAAGGGATCGGTTGATAGGACATGTTGTAAGGCATCAAGGGATCACGAATTTAGCATTGGAGGGCAGCGTGGAGGGTAAAAATCGTAGAGGGAGACCAAGAGATGAATACACTAAGCATATTCAGAAGGATGTAGGCTGCAGTAGGTACTGGGAGATGAAGAAGCTTGCATAGGATAGAGTAGCATAGAGAGCTGCATCAAACCAGTCTCAGGACTGAAGACCACAACAACAACAAACATCTGAGAATTCGAATTTATGTCTCGGCTCAGGACATTTCAGAAGCTGATTAAACGTACTATATTTTCTATGTTTTCTTTTAATGTTCCTCAAAATTTCATTCTGATGAAAACAGCATTAATATATTTCGAAACCTAGGTCGATGTATCAAACAGTTGTTTGCGACCAGCAGGCTGCATAATGCTATGTTGAAACATTGGTGAAAGCTAAGCAAAAGTAGGTTGTCAACAAAAAAATAAGCATCTCTGTTCCATTTGTGAGCATCTTTTGTGAGTTGTTAACGAAATAAATGCCGCACCTTATTTATTGTTGGATAAATCTAACCTTGCGAAATTTATGATGTCAAACTTATATGCTAGTTCATTGAACTGATCATTTAAACCACCCTACCACTACCTCCACCACTTCAACTATTGTTCTGCTAATTGATTTATGCCTCTTTTGGGCTGATTTATGATCACCTAGGCATAACCCTTCCTTCTGAGAAACCACCCATCCCCTCTCTAACCCCTGTACTTCACCAGCCCTCTCGGAAGAGCGACACTTTACTTTCATCATCCCTGCCTAGATCAGTTCTGAGTCATTCTGCCCCTCCTTAAAAGTCCCCTTGTCTTCCCCTCTCACAATCCGCCCCCCTCCCCTACTAAAGTGGAGAATGGTGAGAAAAAAATCTCAATCTATGCTGAGTTGTTAGTGTGGAAGTATCTCACAACATGAAATTTAAATCAATGTCAATTGACACGATAATATATTGTTAATTTAAATTTTCAAATTCTTTATTTAACCAGTTGGTTTGGGACAGAAATCCTCCCAAGCCCTCTTCCACTTCCCATTTTCCATCTTCATATTGGCAGGAGTAAGATTCAGACTACGCCGAGCTGCTGGACTGGGAGGTTATCATGACTTAAAATTGGTGGTAAACTGATGCAATACATTATTTATTTAAACATTAATTATATTGTCTAAATTACTAGGAGATGCTGGACTGTGATTCTCTTTATTTAGGGAGTAAACACAACCCACCCTTTTTGGTGTCACAGTTATGATGCCAAAAGTGGCGAAAAATAATCCATTTTCAATAGCCTATCGAAGGTAGGAGTTAAGGTAGGAGCTCAAGAAATATAAATCAAATAGATCGCTTAAAACACTGATCGTCAGCTTTTAATGATTCTTCGCAGTAATAAAAATTATTTTCATTCTTTGAGAATCACAAGCATATATTTTGCAAATGAAGTAGCAAAAATTTCCACCACAAACAGATCAGAACCCTAAATATATCCGACTGCTTGTATTCATCAACATTTGAGAACATAAGCGCGTCCTCCACCATAACGTTTCCACTAAAGATGTCTGGTGAAAGGAAAAAGCCATAGTGATGATCGTGATGCGTGTCGTTTGCCAACTGCTGGGAACCTACAGCCATGACGGTCAGCAGTGGCTACACATTCGTTGGGCTTACTGGCAGTTGTTCGCACATCTCCAGCCATCCACACGCTGGCCATACTCAATGCTCACTGGCCTGGGAGAACGTCATTGTGACCACCAACCTCTCAACTGATCAATTTACCTGAGGGGGATAATCTTCCAGTCCCAATACTAGCCACATTTAATCTCGTCACGCAACACACGCGTACTTTCCTACCGCCACTCAACCAGCAAACCAGCTAGTTCACTACTCAGCCACCGCCGAGACTTGCCTCCATGGGTGCAGGCTTCCTTAGTGAAGACCAGTCACACGAGGTCAAGCTGTGGCTTCCAGTTGGTCAAAGCCTCCTGACCATTCCTGCTGCTGTCTGTGGCACACTGTGAGACAAGCTGTTCCAGCTTGGACATATAGTTCTAACTGGAATTCTACCCGTGGCATACACTCCCCAGTTTAAAACATCCATTTAATCCAATTCGAAATGGGGATGTTGTTATCTGTACACCTCGAATTTCTTACATGAAATGCAGATTCCTATAATTTATACAATTTATTTTCAAAGCCAGAAGAAATGAGAATATACAAGCATTTGCACATCACTCAAGTACTGTTATTTGTTGTGTAAATCCTGTAAAACCATTTGCAGACGCTATATTTCCTCTAAGAAATCTCTCATCAGGTGAAAAAGGAAAAAGATCTGGTTCTACCAGTTTAATATCAGTTACATACTGCATCAAGTGACTAGAATATTACAGTCACTTTTGGTGTGTTATAGAGTGGTAAGGGCATGTTCTACATGTATCACAGGACGCATCATCATTTTTCAAACTCTCTTCAACAGCCAAATCCCTCGTCACCTACAAAGCCTCTTAAGGTAGTAGGACAAATGAGTTGTACATACCAGGTTAATACTTTGTATGACTTCATAATTTCGGTTTTATAGCTGAGTTTCTTAGATGGTCATCTCTCTCTTTGTAGGTGGACAACTGAAATTCAGTAAACGTTCTCGTCGCAATTACCACTCCAACTCACGATTCGTATCTGTGGTACCCTCCTCCTTGCTTCCACCCACCAGGTGGCACCTCATTGCTATCAGATTGACTGACTAACAGTTAAATTGTTCGTGAGGGTATCGTTGCATGGTGAGCATTTTTCTCCTGCAGTCGGATTACACCAGCAAGGTAACATTTACAGAAATGTCTGTGACATCCCCTGATGCAAGAATGGGTGGTAATGGGTTATCAAATAGCTGAAGACACTTATTGTAAATCACGCTCCTCCTCTCAATTGCGCTCTTCCTCTCAATTGCGTTGTCAAGCTGGTGGAAATAAATTAAATTTATGTATACTACTTCCACACAAATCCTGCTGAGGTCCGCTGAGCTATGACAGAAGCAAGATGCTTCACTTTCTTCACACTAATGACGCAATCGTTCAGCCCCAGCAACCGCTACACTGGTCCGAATGAGGACACCAGCCACAGCCAATACCGCCCAAAGTGTATGAGTCTGTAAACCAGCGTTTCCCTTAGAATGCAGCCCTGTAGAAGCATTGCCATTGGCTCCCGCCAAATTAGCTAGTGGGTTCTTTGAGAACTCAAATGGTACTCCCTGGCAGGAAAGTGATTTCCTTTCGAGCGACACTATAGACAATCGCTCTTTGAAGCTGAGTGCAGAAGGATTCTACTGCTCAGTGTACATTTTGCGTAGGTACCAGGAGGATACGGCACGAGAAATCAGTGATCATACAGATGCATATAGAGCGACCCATTCTCACTCGCTGTATTTGTGAATGAATAGGAAATGACTAGCAGTGGTGCAGGGTACCCTCTGCCGCCCACTGTACGATGTTTTGCGAGGTATTCAGGTAGACATAGACGTGAATTTAGTATGCCTGTTAGGTAGTCAATCCATCCATTTATATATATTTGTATTAGCTTCTAATTTTCTCACTGCAGTCGTTGTGTGAGGCGTATTTTAGAGGTTGTAATATTTGCCCACAATACTTGCAAGAAGCGGTGTAGAGCTCACCTCTTTCATCAGAGTATAGTTTACATACTGTATACCCATTAATCCTCCAGTCCCTGATATAAAGCCTGAATCCATCTGATTTCGATGATTAAGGAATGTCCTACGCCAAGTTACAGAATCCTGCAAATTCTCTCGAAGACCCATCATATGCTGGCAGCACTGTTCCATTAGTAACAAGATTTCTTATTCCTCCACCTTTCACTGACTAGTTAGACAGTTACGACAATGAGAAAAATAGCACACCAATGTAGAGGAGGAAAATCAAAACCATACGTTGTATACCTGACTGCAAAAAGAAATTCAGAAGCAGAATGCAAGCAATTCACTAATATCGAAAAACTGTCTATAAATATCTCCCTGCACATATTTTAATCTACTTTATCATGTTCCTATCATAGCTACGCTACAAATACGACACTGAAATGGGGTCAGAGTCTTTGCTGAGAGCACAGTCTCTCTCTCTCTCTCTCTCTCTCTCTCTCGATGTTATTTTTATAACATCCTATGGAACATAAATGCGGACTGTAAGTCTTCACTAACTTTACATGGTAAAGAAGTCGATAAGAATTTATATCGTCTCTCTTTTCTGATATATCAAAAACAGTTACCGTCCAGATGTTGACATCAAGCATATGTGGTGATCCTATTAAACATATATGTCTCAGTTCATTGGAGCAGGTGGCCAGTGATCAAAGTCGCTTCCAGGTACCTGGGCAAATTTTTGTGCCGGAGGACGACCGTGTCCCACAGACTATCAGTCACAATAGAGGGTTATTTTTGTTTTGTAAGGAATTCGATTCATTCTTTTTTGCTGTAACACACCAAAGCAGTTTATGACTACAGCTTTGTACATTGACATACATTTTGCTTTGATGTTCTACCTCTGATATCTGTGTCAGGTACTAAACCAACATTGACATGTTTCGATTCATTGCATCCCACAGTAAGCTGGCTATGGCGAGGTGTAAGATAAGCTGCTACCATAACGCACAGGATGTTTGAAATAAAAGATGGAGCAGGATTTCATTCACAAAAATGTGGAAGACATTGCAACATATCGAAACTGGAAAAGTTTTCAGTGTTGTGGAGCGTTTCCAAACAGCTGTCCAAAGGTGATGATTGTTACATATAATCTCATGTTCCACAGAAACTGGGTAGCATATGACTCAGTGTTCTGTTTGTGAAAAGACCAGGTGCATTGATTCTCTGTATTGATGGTGCACATTGCAACCAGCTGTACGAACACTGTTTCAGTTGCTGGGTGGTCATCATCCTGACCTCCAGATCTTTGGAAGTGGCGTCTTTCATTTTTAAGGTTTTCAGTGCACAACCACATGTTGCACAAGGGGCTATTCAGCAGCACTCAAGCCTATACAGCATCAGTAGCATGGATCACCGGTAGTCAATCCCACTGTTGGAAGAATGTAATGATTTTCAAACATTTACGAAATGACTACCTAGTTCCAACTACTTTCCAGGTCACCAAGCTACCCACTCTCTGCTCCTTTGGAATATAACTATGAAAAAGACACATAAGGGTTATCGTAAACTGAAGAATATTTATGGGTTTTTGGCAGGGCATGGTGTCCTTGTAAAACTGAAGGTAGTCGTGTGACCTGGCACAGCAGTTTGAACTAGGCAGTCGAAATTAGCCCATAGTAACCCTCGTTTCTTACCTATGTGATCGAATAGGTGCTTAAAGTTCAGGAATATTCTCCACAGAGAAGCAATAGTCTGTAAGCAATTTCACAATTTCAGCACTTTTCGATCAAACTGATAAGAAATGAAGGCTACTACAATTTACACTAGCTAGTTTCAACTATTTTTCCAAGTGATCTGACTGTCCACTTTCTGCTGCTTTGCGCTATAACTATGTAAATGATGCATGAGAATGATCGTAAATAGGAGACTATTTATGAATTTTTGGCAGGACAAGATGTCCTTTCAAAGCAGTGGGTAAATGGGCTGATCTTGAAAAGTAGTTGAAACTATCAGGTTACCGTCCATTAGAAAAGTGGGAGCAGTCAGCGCTCAGCGACTGTGATATGATTTATAAATTACAGAGCGCAGCACTCAGTCGTTCATTTTTTTTTTTTTTTTTTTTTTTTTTGCAGGTTTGGCTAATCCAGATTGCGGCTAGTGCGTAGCCATTATCAATGAACTACTCTCTAGTGTCGATACATGTCCGTTCCCTGTGGTTCAGGCGTCGAAACGAGTTGAAACTAGGTAGTCGAAAGCAAAGTAAGCCTCGTGTGTTACATGTTTTAAATCATTCCATTACTCCACTGGAGGGATTAACGACTGATGGTGCATCTACCTGTGCTCTGTGATTATAAGTCCTGCGGAATACTTCCTTGTTCCAAATGTGTTTATGCACTGTAAGCTATAAAAGAGAAAGACACAGTGTCCAAAGGTTTGGAGGTCAGTCATCATATACCTGTGTTCAACTTACACCACCAATATTAGCAATCAAAGCTCTTTGTCTCTTCGAAAATGCAACACTGTGACATTTTCTACCCTGTCACTGTGAAACGCTAGATCAAATGTAGAGGTCATCAACTTCAGAGACATATTTGGGCATTCTACAAAGATTTCTAGTTTCCACATGTTGTGATGACGTCCATATTTTTCAATAAGAAAAACCGCTCGTGTCTTTTATTTCCACTATACTGTGTGTTGTGAGAGCAGCTCACCTTATACCATGCGATGTCAAGCTTTGTGTAGAAACCAATGGCTCAGAACGTGTTAATATCAGTTTAGAACATGATCAGACCTTAAAGTCATGGTATAAAAACAAAATACATGAAGGTGTACAGTCCTGTAATCATCCACTGCCTTGATGCGTTAAAGCAGAAAAATAATGTATGAAACTGCTTATGAGACAAAATACACAAAACTTCTGTTGTGACTGACAGTCTGTGGGATACGATTTTCTTCCAGTACAGGCGATGAAACTTTATACATGCCTGTAGAGGCGACTTCGAACTCTGGCCACCTGCTGCAATGGTGTAATACATGTATATGTAATGGTATTACCCCACTGGTAGATCAACCCGCAGACGGTATTTTTTTGGATACATTGGAAGAGAGTGACGGTATAAAATCTTTTCTAGTTCTCTCCCAGGTGATATTTAAGACACGTTTTTACAGTTGGTAGTTTTCTCCGTTGGATACTACAAAAATAACGAGAAGAGACAGAGAGAGAGGGATAGAAAGAGGGAGGGAGAGAGAGAGGGAGAGAGAGAGAGAGAGAGACAGGCTGCACAGTCAATGATGACTCCCACAATATTAAATTGTAATATTTGTGCCATAGTAATCACAGGAACACAATGAAGATCAGGATATGGGCAGGGTGATATTTACAGATGGTTATCGATATCTATGAATTGGATGTGTTCTGCATCTGAATTTCTTTCTCCAGTTCACATATACTCTGTGGGGACACTCCACAGTACTTTCTTGTCAATAAAACACTGTTGTGTGTTACTGGTTGTCAAAAATACCAAAACATTACAGCATATCTCAAGTAAGAAAAATCCTTTATTTTCCTTCCTATAAATTACTATCTTGTACTTTTACATATTTTTGAATAAATGTTTTAAACATATGTCACGTGCACTACATTGCACGAAATACGAAATCTGCGTGCAAGGAGTTAGTCAAAAAATTCTGGTAATTGAGAAATCTTACTGTAGTAAGACAATTTTTAAGAGAATATGGAGTGTCTCTTATCATATAAACAAAATTATGATGAAAATTGTGAGTCCAGGAAATCTGAAAAAAATAATGTATTTCTTTCACGTGTGGGACAGAGGTGTCACGTACAGTTTCGAAAACAGTGTCATCTGTCTGACAGATTTATTTTATAAAAATACTAACATACGCAAAACGCAGTATTTAAAATTAACGCTATTTAATGTTGTTATATTCAATTTAATATGAAGTGAAAGCAGATAATATAAACAGTGGGATTGAAATACATCCCACGAAGTGGAAGTGTCCATGGTTGTTTACAATTTCTGGTATTGTAATCTACTTCACAATTTCACTATTAGTGTTATAAAAGAAGTCGGGGGGAACCGGCCACTTGAAGATACCTTTGCCAGCTTTGTGCTTAACTTGTATATTGATACCCTCGGAGTCAATTTAGAAAATTTCTTTAGGATTTTTTTGTCCATTGTATGACACAGTTGTCCAGTCTCCAACTGACCAACTGTCATGTTGATTATGCTTGCAGGAGTAAATTACACTGCAGTCTAAGGCACTCTTTTCACGTATTATTCCTTCTTCATTTATTTTAATCACATGAGACCATGATATTTTTGCAATTCGAGGAACATTTTTCCAATGTTTCTCTTCCTCACTGTTTGGCTTAATTGTCTCCTTATCCACATAGACTACAGTAGTATTTTTGTAAACTTCATATGCCACTTAGTAGAAGTCTTTGTGCAGTATGGACAATTGCTGCTTGCACTTCTTCAACCACGAACTTCTATTGCGCAAGACTCTTAGCATTTCCGCCCTCTGCATCCACAACACCTTTTCCGTATCAAATGGCAAAATGTTTCCCAGTAAATTTCTTGGGATACTTCGCAAACAAATATCAAGAAATCTAACCATGAATCGATTTTTAAATTCTGAAGACGGACCATCGCTCCAAATTACCACCTCTTCAGAATCAAATTCCAGTTTATTTTTACAAATTGTATCATACAGTGTATTCACAAAGACAATTATCGCGCCTTTGTCCTTCTATGCAATATTTGAACATATCCAACAAGAATAAGTTTTACGTTTCCCTTGTATAATGTAGCTGCAGTAAATAGAAGTATACCTCTTCTAGACAACAATGCATCCAGAATCTCATTATGATAGTCGCGGGAGTATGACATAGCAGAATCTAACTGAAGGACTACTTTCCCACATTTTATTCTTTCCTCCCTTTCAAAGTTTGCGTGCTATATGCTTTTAATATTCATATGACACAGGATTATAGCGAATTGTTCTATGAGCAATCCAAACAATTCTCTCAAACATCCTTCCCTACAGAGGGGCTGAAATCTCTCAGTATCATCTTTTCTCCATTCTTTCCAAGCTATCACTGCTTCAGACTCACATGGAGTCACAAGTTTACTCCCAGAACTACATGTGGAACATTTATTTTGCCAGTAACTAGAATTTCAAATAGGATAACACAAATGGGATTTCCAAAAGTCACCACTAAAGTGGTGTTGCACACTCTTGAATTTCAGAATGAAATTCTCATGAATTTTACACTTGCGTAGACTTCAAAACGCGAACATTTTGTGATCTCAAGCAGCAAAACTTTGAAAAACCTATATGTAAATCTGTACTACATTCTTCCTTAAAGATCTGGAAGAAATTATCAGATAATACTACTGCAAAAATTAGTTTCTTTCCATTAACTCTTTGGAGCACGGTGGTATACATAGTATACCACCTTTTGAAAATTTTCTTGGCTCTTTGCACAGTGGTTTAACTGCACGACCACCACTCTAATATGCTCACCTAGTTCTCTACTTATCAGACAGATGGCACTCACTGCCTATAAGGAATCAGTTCCCGCCAAGAATTGCATAGATTACAACTGTGAAAGCTGCGTGCTGAGTTGTGCATGGTTTTTGCGTGTGAATAGTGGTTTATAACGAATTTCTTGTTGCGCCTGTGTTTTTTCCATATCTTGGACGTCACAGCTACGGTATGAACCCATGTATACATTCATATGCACAATCTTCCGTTATTTATATACAATTTATTTTGGTGGTATATTATTTGTACCACCGTGCATGTAGCAGTATTCTATTGCATTTCGTTTCCTAGTATAAAATTCGAAATCCTCCGCTACAAAGTTTAGTTTTTAATTGTGTTGTGACTTATTTTAGCTCTTTCTCCATTTTGTTTTGCTTACGTATTCTTTACTTGGATTCAGGCTGTTGTTTGAAAATGAAAATGTCAAGAAGAGGCTTACGAGATGAAGAAATCGAACGATTATTGTGTGAAATTCCATCAGACGAGGATTCCACTGTTGACACCACAGATGACGAATCTGATTATGAAGCAAGCATTGTTGCGGAGGCTATTGTGTCGTCTGAAGGCGAAGTTTCAGAGAGCGAGGAAGAAAGTGAGTCCACTCCGCCAAAACGCGCTGCTGACACAGCGCCAACTTGGGGACAACAATTCAATGCTACCTCAGGAATGCAGTTCGACAGTGAATCAGGACCAAGTGCTTTTATTAGGGACATTGATGATCCAGAACCTATCGATATATTCGAAAAAATATTTCCAAAAGAGCTAGTTGAGCTA
Organism: Schistocerca nitens; assembly: GCF_023898315.1. Lineage (NCBI taxonomy): Eukaryota > Metazoa > Arthropoda > Insecta > Orthoptera > Acrididae > Schistocerca > Schistocerca nitens. Next base: position 182,583,556 of record NC_064620.1, on the reverse strand, counting down.
ATCGTTTTCCAAACAAATTTATATGCGACGCAATCTGGCAAGTCTTTCACTCCAACAACTGACAATGAAATACGAACTTTCCTGGGAATCAACATTTTGATGGGTATAAAGCGTATGCCAGCATACAGAGACTACTGGTCTAGTGCCCCAGAACTTCATGATCGTTATATTGCATCTCTGATGGCAGTAAATCGGTTTGGATGGTTACTGAGGAACATTCATCTGAATGATAACACATTGCATCCAGAAAAAGGACACCCAGGTTATGACAAACTGTACAAGCTGCGACCAGTGATCAAGATACTATCTGAATCTTTTTCCAAGTGTTACCAACCCAGCAAACACCTAGCAATTGATGAGTCAATGATCAAATTCAAAGGCCGCAACAGTATGAAACAATACATGAGAGATAAACCCATAAAGCGTGGTTACAAAGTGTGGATGCTGTGTGACAAGACCTCTTACAACTTGAAATTTGATATTTACACCGGAAAAGTAGGTGACACAGTGCAAACAGGCCTTGGGGAGCATGTAGTGCTGAGTTTGTCCTCTGAACTCGTAAATAAAGGCCATTATCTTTATTTCGACAACTATTTCAATAGCTATAACTTGTTGGCTGGTTTACAGCAGAGAAACATATATGCCTGTGGGACAGTTCAACCAACAAGGAAACATTTACCCAAATTAAAAACAGACAAAGAATTAAGCAGAGGTGAATTTGACTGGAGGGTCAGCAACTGTGGCATCCTCTACTTGAAGTGGAAAGATAAGAGAGCTGTTCATCTCCTTTCAAATTTTCACAGTCCTGAAGTTACTACAGTGACTCGCCGTGAAAGAGATGGTTCACGCATAGAGCTACCTTGTCCTCAAGCAGTGATGGATTACAATGCACACATGAACAATGTCGACAAGTTCGACCAACTGAAAAAATCATATGAAATAAGCCGGAGAAGTAAAAAGTGGTGGCACCGAATATTCTTTCACCTGCTTGATGTCAGTATCGTCAACAGCTATATAATTTGGAAGGAACTAGGCGATAGAGAAAAAATGACTGCCAAAGTCTTCAGGATGAGTATCCTGCAAAGCTTAGTAACCCAGAAAACACCATTGAGGCCATCTAGACTTCATGAGAGTCAAGTCCACGTAAAGAAAAACAAGCCATATGTTTCCTCACGCCAGCGTCTCGACAATTCATCCCACCAGCCAGAGCGTACTACCGCCAGACGTTGTGCGAAATGCAGTACAAAAAAGAAGCAAGTGCGCACTTTCTGGATGTGCGCTGAATGCAAAGTGCCTTTGTGCCTTAGCAAAACAAAAAGGTGCTTTCAAGATTTTCACAAAAAGGAATAAGAAACATATTTTATTTGTAAGGTTTGTAATTTGATTTTGTATTGTAAATGACCAATTGCCAGAAATAAAATTATTTTACATTAATTATACTAATTATTACTGCTTAGAGTAGAATTTAAAGGTGAGTTACAAGCACAAACCAAGATATCTCAAAAACTTTAGGTACGGCCCTAAGTGGCATGGTGGTATATTATATATACCACCATCTAAAACCAAAATCAATACAATAAAAAATTTTAATTCATGTTTTCCTTTATTAGCAACCCCACCAGACATAGAAAATGCATGTTTTATTAAAAAATTAATTAAACATAAAATCTGTGCATCAAAGAGTTAACCAAACACACTCACTATCTTTCAATCATATACATATGTATTCAATATCTGGGCAAAAGAAGAACAATGCAACTGGTAAATAATCTTTACTGTGATTAGACGACTTTTTCTTGCGCATTTTATTTGCAATGGCCAGGACAGATTTCTTTGTCAGTTGTTAAGCTACAGCTACCTTTTTCCGATGGGATTTGGGAAGGACTCGGATAGATTTTGATAAAACCTTGCTGAAAATCTGCGGACATCGGTAAGCTGATATAGATGGCGTTGGGATTGCCAGAAGAAAATCATTCTTCTTTTTTCCCTCTGAAGGTGCTTTCGGTCACACTTCTTCTTACAAAGTTCCTTGAGTTCGAGTTATAACATACGTTCTTTTTTGTGTTTTTTTGAATTTCATGTATGCTTTTATTTTCTTCTTTCTGTTGTAGTGGATTTTCTGCTCTGCGGCGACTTCTCATGTTCCTCATCCAGCCTGTACTTGTTGAAAACTGTTTTGGCTGATCTGCTTTTTCTGTCAAAATGTAAACCAAATTAGTTTATGAACATCTTACAATTAGATTATTTACCTGTGACTGAAGCTTAATATGGATGGAAAGTAGTAAATTCATAGTCTTACAGAATCGTTTAAGTAAAATGAGCATCCTTTCCATACGTTCATGTGCATATGGTTTCACGTATGCGACAGAAGTAACATTAAAATATATGTAACTATAGTGAACACGTAATTAAACTGTTGCTATCATATGTCAGTTCTTCCAGTCATATCTTAGGAAAGAGGACAATTCACATTTTAAAATTATTTCTCTGGATGCAGTTTGAATCATAGTGTGATGCATCTCATAGTCATTAGCTATAGATATGTTAATAAAATATGCATGCTGAGTATATTAATACTTACTGTTTTCAGAAAGTAGGAGAACCACTTCCAACATATCACACACCAGGTATGCCTTTGTACTATTTGAAGATATACTAATTCAGCATTCAAAAATTAGCTGATGGGTAGCCATCTTTACCGCAATGCTACGAACTGATAAAATGTAAATTTCCTTAAGTATTATATAGGGAACTGCTGCTGATGTATTTCATTACCCTTTAATACGGTTCGTAGCAATCAAATATAATGATTAGTGCTTTTCATGGCATCACCCTGAGTGGTTTTGATTTTCCTCCTGTACGCTGGTGTTCTATTTTTTTGTTCCTGGTCAGTCATAGGTGGGACTAGACAGTCTTCTAACAAATGGATCTGTGGTGTCGGAACGTGACGGTATTTCGAAAAACTACCAGGCTGTGGGTTGACGCAATTTGACTTACTCGTCAAATCAGGTGCATTCATATGTGAGACCAGAGGATTCGAGAGTAGCCTATAGAGTAGGTCAGCGATACTCTGACAAAAGGGGTGTCGAGAGGCGAGCTCTATATCGCTTCATCTAAATATTATAGACAAACGGATTACAGCCTCTCACATACGTCTCACTAAGTGACTGCAATGAGAAGATGAGAAGATGAGGAGCTCATAAGAAGCATTTTCTGTCGTGAGACAAGCAGCAGCAGATGTTCATGTTTTGTTTTTTCGGTAAATAAAAGACAACGTTGTTCCGTGACTTTTGTGTACCTATAAATGGATGCACTGAAATATTAATAGATGTTCACCTAAACCTATATGCATATCTCGCAAGCCATCATATGGTACGTGACGGAGCGTACCATGGTACCATATACCACTACTAGTCATTTAGTTTCCTGTCCCACTCGCAAATATCGTGAGGGGAAAAAGGACTATATATATGCCTGCAAGTGAGCGCTAAATTCTCTTATCTTATCTTCGTGGTCCCTACGGCGAAATGGATGTTGAGACAGTACAATCCTTCAGCAGTCATCTTCAAATACCAGTTTTGAATAGCGAGTCTCAATAAGAACATGGCATTCCTTCCAGAGATTCCCCGTGAATTTCTCGTTGCATCCACCACCTAATTGGGCGGGAAAAAACAGGAATGCTTCTAAAGGGCAGTATTCTGTGAGAAATCCAGGTCTGCAGTCTCAAACACGTTTCGTACTGATGGCAGTGGCCGCTGTTCACAATAGAACTTACGTGATTTGAGAGTTGGAGATGTAATCAGAGTTTCTTTCGTTCCACCAAGATCTTCTATCGAAATTTCAATTTACCTCCTACAGAGGGAGAGATAACCATAGTAATAAAGTCAGCCGTATTAGCGAATATACAAAGTGGTATGTAGTATTAACCTGATATTTACGGCTCCACTGTGGCGGTAGCTTCACATACTACGTAGGTGACGAGGGATTTGGCTACAATAAGTTCGAAAGTGAGTAGGCATCCTGTGATAGAGGTAGAACGAACTGTTAGCACTTCGTCTTGAGCCGAAAATAAGTTTATTATTCTAATCTGTGATGCAGGACGTAAGTGATATGAAGCTGATAAGAATGTATGCTCCGATTTCTTCTGCCTTCCAAAGCAACTCATCAGAATGAGAGGAATCTACATTTCAAGTGAGAAATTCGAGGTGTATGGACAAACAACATTCCGATTGGGTAAATTGGAGCTTTTATACTCGAGAATCTATGTCATGGATGAATTGGGAGTTCTACATCCCAGTGACACATGCTTGTCCCACAGTGTGCCACAGACAGTAGCAGGTGTGGGAATGGGGCTCTGGCCGCCCGGAACCCTTGGATTAGTCTCATCTGAACGGCAGGTACGTAAAACGATTCTGGCTAGTTGGATCTTGTCCGCAGCCATGGGGGCAAGTCTCAGCGGCGAGACTAACGGCGCCCTCTGGATGGCTGGATAGTAAACTAGTCGGTACGCCGGTTGAGCGCCGGCAGAAACAGACGTGTGTGTTGCTGTAGAATATTGAATATAACCAGTGTTTGTGCTGGATCATTATGCAGATTGATCAGTCGAGTGCTTGGCAGACAGTGTGGCAGTTTTTTCGGCAACTGGAACCGCAGGACCGCTACGGTCGCAGGTTCGAATCCTGCCTCGGGCATGGATGTTTGTGATGTCCTTAGGTTCGTTAGGTTTAACTAGTTCTAAGTTCAAGGGGACTAATGACCTCAGAAGTTGAGTCCCATAGTGCTCAGAGCCATTTGAACCATTTTTTTTTCGGCAACTGAACATTCGGTGCGGCTGGCGTGTTGATACCTGGGGATGTGAACACATCTGCCGGCGTGGTCGACGCTTGTGCGGTTCTCTCCTGACTGGGGCGGACGTGTCCCTTCAGCAGTCGACGGATCTCAACCACTTCAGGATCACGCGCATGTTTTCTGTTTTTTGTCAGATATCTTTAGTGAAGAAGGGTGCTTCTGTTCTCAATCATCGATGCACACTGCGATCTATCTGTGTCCGTAATTTAGTTACTTTAATTGCAAAATGTATGCGTGTGATTTTCAGACGTTGAAATTATGTTTCATTATGAAGAAGAATCATTGCAAGGTGGCGGTGAGTGTTCTACGCAATCTGTTTCACTTACACCCTCCACAGCTTTTCCCCCAACCTTACAAGTAATTTGATGGGATATTGTTAATGGACAGTTTCCCGTTTTTTCTAATATGGCTTCTTGACGTGATAAGAGTGGGCCTTTTTTTTCTACAGCCACATACTGTGGATCAAAGCCCAGCGTTTATGACGAATCTAATTGATTTATTTGAGTAAAACTGAAATAAATAAAGAATAAAATGCTCGAATTTACCATCAATTCCTGTCATGATACCCTCCGAGTCCAGCAGCGCAGCACAGCCTGCGTCTTTTTTCCACCAATTTCCTGGTGGGGGATGGGAGGTGGGAGTGGGGGAGGGAAAGGAAAGAGCACTTTTTCCTGCGGACTTGTTAAATGATTGGTATGCAAACTGAACTGAACAATATAATTATAATGTCAACTGACACTGATTTGAGTTTTGCTTCATGACATCCTTCTGCACCAACAGCTGGGCGAGGGGAGGGAAGCAGTGGGGGAGAGAAAGGCTGGGGAATTTACCAGGATGGGAAAAATGTGGCTCAGAACTGAAGTGAAGAGGGGTGATGACACGTAAGTGTCCCTTTTACATGAGGGCCTGTGAACTTGAGGGGGAGGTGGAAGAGACAGGTGGTTCCTGAGAATTTCAAATAGTAACCAGGGGGTCTTAAATCAATTAGCAGAACAATGTGTTAAGGGCAGGGTGTGGAGTAGGAGTGGTTTAACTGATTGCTTTAATTAATTAGTGTACCAGCTTGATATCAAAAGCGTCCCAGGACTGACTTCATCCCACTACTTTTATATTACGTATGGGTACTAAACCTCACAGAACAAGTCGACATTGCAAGCAAAAACCTAGATTCGACTGCAGCCATGATCTGTCGTACTGCGACAGCGAAACCCCAAAGTTGGATTTGTTGCATGCTATACTGATCATGGGCTTTGACTTTTCCTTTACCAGCTTCAAGACCAGGTAATGCCCCACTGAGAACTTGTTGCCCCAGTTCGCCATGAAAATCCGGTCTTTCGAGAAAATCCACGGCTGTCTTCGTCAGGAAAGGAAATCACTCACGTAGAAGTAACAGAGTAACGCAGTTGTAACTGATGTAGCCTCTGGTGGCAGAGGATACCAGTTCATCAGTTCTATTCATAAAATTCCTTTACTTCTTCGAGGGTCCTTTGCTTTACTGACGAAGGCAATTGGGCATTCTGTAGGTAGCTCGTGTTGTCATAGCAAAGTAACGGAATATATTCTCCATGAGCAATTAGTGAATTATTGATAGATATTAGAGCATCAGTTTCCACCATATTAATGTATACCCTCTCCCTTTTCATATTCTCGAATATTCTCTTTCTACAGATTTTGATCAATAAACAAATGAACTACGAGAATTCAACCATATTTTTTCAGAGTGCAATTATACTGATCGCTACTCATGACACTTAATCTCAAGAATTTATGTATTATTCGTGATTTTCATGAATTGTATAATGCCATTTATAGGTAAAAACAGAAGTAATACCTAACAGTTCGCTGGACTCTGTGGCCGAGCGGTTCTGGGCGCTCCAGTGCAGAGCCGCGCTGCTGCTACGCTCGCAGGTTCGAATCCTGCCTCGGGCATGGATGTGTGTGATGTCCTTAGATTAGTTAGGTTTAAGTAGTTCTAAGTCTAGGGGACTGATGACCTCAGATGTTAAGTCCCATAGTGCTCAGAGCCATTTCAACCATTTTGAACCTAACAGTTCATTATAACACAGTTAACACTTGCATAGCATAAAAAGACAGACTTTTTTCGGTATGTTGATGTGCAAACCTGAATCATGACTGATTTGGATAACTCAGTCACGAAGCTCAGTGCTCGTGAAAATCACGGAGGAAATAGTGATTAACGTCTCACTCGCTTTGAGGTCACAAAAGATGGAGCAAAAGCAGATTTGCACATGCATGGAGAAAATTGGTTTCTTTTATTTCGAAAAATTGTCACGTTCTTTAGGCTTTTTCACGGGTTTTTCTATACTTTACGGACCGTTGCTAAACGTATATGCAGTATTTTTCGAAACGAGTGTTTCTTCAATACGTCTTAGGATCAACGTCTGAGCAACAGTTCGATACATTCCAGATCACGGTTACACTTCCCAAGGTGGCAAAATTGCTGATACTACGTTTCTCTGCACTTTTCGTTAAGGATCGTAGTCAGATGACACGATTTCGTTGGGTCTAGTCACATTAGGTGATTTTTATTGAGAGTTATAACGCCTTGATGCAAACGGATGTATTTCCTCTCACCGTTTCTCTTTGTAATAACGGTCTTGTAATTGGGTCTCGACACAGCGTGAGTGCGGATGCGCACTCGGAGCTGGCGTGGTCAGAGCGGCCCTTAGCGCTCTGCGGCCAATCGATTTCTGCTGCGGGGATCCCCCGCCGGGCGGGCAGTCGTTTGTTTTCATTAATTCGCTGCAAGTTTCGGCCGACTTCTTCCCAGCTAGGCCGGGAGCCTGGTCTCACCGGCACGATTCTTTATTTGCCATCGCACAAGTTACCGCTCGTGCCCAGTGGAGTTTTTCCGAACGCGCTCCCGTATGTCATCCCCTCTCTTCTGCCATCACTCTCCGTACCTTTCCTCGCTCATTGTTTTGTTCTAGCTCTCTGCGTTTACATCGTCATGGCTGTTGCTTCAGAGTCATTTGGCTGCCACAAATCATAGCGGGGGATGATAAAAACTAACGTTACTTATACGTCACCTTACGGGAGTCGTAAACGAGAGAAGTTTTCGTTCAAGCTGCTCTCACCCGTCCTCCTTTCTTCCCCTCGATTAATGGGGCTCGTCACGTTGTTTTCTGTGCTCAGTCAAGTCAAGGAAAAACTTGAGTTCATTTCTCATTACACATCTGTAGCGTCTTAACCGTCGTATAGGACGTTATAAATGTGCAGGTGGTTTCTTTGTGATTTCTGTTTTCCGGTTATTTATTTAAACATTTATTTTCGGAAAAAGTATTTCGAAAATCTTATCACTAAATTCAAAATAGGCGCTCTCTTTCACGTTAAAGTAAAGGATGAAGACTGATTAGTAACTTTCATCTCTCGTTCGCTCTATATAATAAACTCGAGTCAGCAACTGCTACCATATAAACCGTATATAACATTAATGTTAATAGAGAGTTAAGTTATATTATTGTTATGAAACGCTACATGTTGTTGTTGTCGTCTTCAGTCCTGAGACTGGTTTGATGCAGCTCTCCATGCTACTCTATCCTGTGCAAGCTTCTTCATCTCCCAGTACTTAATGCAACGTACATCCTTCTCAATCTGCTTAGTGTATTCATCTATTGGTCTCCCTCTACGAGTTTTACCCTCCACGCTGCCCTCCAATGCTAAATTTGTGATCCCCTGATGCCTCAGAACATGTTCTAGCAACCGGTCCCTTCTTATTGTCAAGTTGTGCCACAAACCCCTCTTCTCCCCAATTCTATTCAATACCTCCTCATTAGTTATGTGATGTACCTATCTAATCTTCAGCATTCTTCAATAGCACCACATTTCAAAAGCTAAATGAAAACTTGTCGGAAAGAACGTACAGTTAAACATATCATGTTCTGTAAGGGATCTGTGATCCCGCGAACATACATGCTAGTATCCGATGCCAGGGTCGATAGTAGACAGGAGTCGATTGTCAAGCGCTGCAGGAGGCAGTGAGACGAGTGTTGAGTGCGAGTAGTACTAGAAAGTGTCGAGCGAGAAGTAGTGCTGGAAAGACGGGCAAGTATGGAGGTCGAGTAAAATTCACTGGAGTATGACGAGTGAGCACGTCCCCCTGATCGTCGTGGGGTTGACCCTCACTAATACCGATTCGCGAGTGACATGAAACCGAAAGTGACAAGTGCCGGATTACGTGTTTCGCGTCGGCCAGCAACAACCATGGATTTCAGTGAGGATTGTTGTGAATGTTAACCATCAGCATTGCGTGTGACGAACTACTGAAAATCAGCAATCAATAAAAAGAGATAACCGTAATTATACGTGTAACGCGAAGGTAGCAACTGCCTCAGAATTTGTGTGTTAGTAGGAAATATATATCAATTTGTACATCGCAACCTTTTTAATCCTTAATAATAGACAAACTTTCAATCATTAGATATTCCGTCTCAGAACAGCCGCATTCGGTTGAAATACTCCCGAAACCACAGCAGAACAACCGATAGCCTTTCATCCATTAAGCACACGGTCATATATCATAATAATTAACTGTTTGGTGGCTATGATAAAGTACACAAAACCCAATAAGGAATTTTAAAACGGGGGTGATTCATCTTGGCTCCCGTGAAAAGGACACTTGCAATCTTCGGATCCGAACAATGGTTTATTGACCTCAATTTTTCGTTTCAGTGGAGTGACATTTGCAGTTATCGGACGGTTTTAGTGCAAAAATAATTTGGTATTGTCGTTACCGTGACTAAAATCAGAGTATTTCAACTAGAAACATTGTAGTGTAACGGATTTATGGTGAAATTAGAAATCGCGGGAACGAAGCTCATTATTTAGACTATACAGTGCAAAAGTAACTGAGAAACACTAAACAGTTTGTTTTTACGAGTTGAAATGACAAGATAAGTGTTAATAAATAATATATTGAAGTATGGACAGGAAAACAAGCATGAATTGCTGTAAAATTCATACTCTGAGAAGAGGCGCATTTGTGCATAATCGCGAGTGAACCAGCCAAAATTCCGTTACGAAAGTATCAGGAACATGTTTTCAAGTGACTTTGTATCCGAAATTGTCTTTTGAACGGTGTAAATCGCTCGACTTGAGGTGGACCCATAAACTGTTACCGCATTTGCAAGTGTTGAGTTGACTGCCGTAATTGTTGGATGACGTCACTCAGACTGTGAGCGGCTAGCCAAAGCATCTCAAGCAGTGAAGAAGTTCCACACGGCGCGACATCAAGGATTTAGGCAGCGGAGATGTACCAAACGGACCAGTGACTACAGCGGAGCCAAGTGGCGGAAGTAGAAACAACGACGACGAGGAGTTCGACATCTAGTGGCTATGATAAATTACACAAAATCCAGTAAAGGAATTAATCGGGGGTGTTTCAGTGCATAATGATTATTTCATTTGTAGTCTACTGAAAACGTTTAAAATAATTAGGTGAAAAATGTTTGGTTAAAGTCCAAAGAAATATACATTCGGAAATTAAACGTAATAATTATTAATTTGGGCAAGGTTGATGCGAATCTCATTTGTAGCAGTAGGTAATGATGGATTGAACACAAACATTATTCAAAATGTTGGTATCATATTATTTATATTCGTACAGATAACTGAAGTATCTTTTTTGTTAGTGTTACATGTCCTGCTGTGTGAAAAAAACCGCTAAATACGCTATACAACCAACAAAAAAAAAATACGAAAATCACCAGGCGACCATAAATGGATCAACATGTTTTCCACAGAGTTGTTTATGATGAGCTGATGCAATATATTGAAATTTGTAACATCCAAGATAAATATTTACTATACTACTGGAAACATAATGCCCAGCGACTAGACAAATGCCTTAAAATGAAATATCAGCGAGTCCCCTGTGGGTCAGAGAGGTGCTCTCAGGAGTGTCTCTGGGTCCAGTGAGTGAAGTACTGCTCTTTTTGCGGAACATCAAAGGTATTAAACTGTCCGACATTCTTGTAAGTACCACTTCCATACTGATGAACTCCAGCTGTATCTAAGTCTTAAGCTTAGAGAATTACTTGTACAGGAACAAGTATGGAAAACGATCTTCGTTCCGTATCACAACAGGCAGAAAACTTAGGTTTTAAACTTAATATTTCACAGTGAATTCTCATATTACACCGACACTGGGTCAGCAAACATCTCCGTGAAACTGTGTATCATGCACTCCCTGAGGGATTAGCAATTAGATTGTAAAGGAAACGCTGTCAAAGCATGTATACATGAAATTAAAAATTTAAAACTTATTAACACATAGCATCAATAAAAAACAATATGTCAGACCTTTAGTCATGCTGAATCTTTACTGCTACATTAAACTTTAACATATGACAAATATAGAAAACAACAACTCGAGCTAGGCATGAATACATAATCTGTAGTTGCGTGTGTGTGTGAGTAACACTGGGATGTTTTATGAATCAGTCTTTCCCATGCTCCGCTGAGTAGGATGTGGTGGGATAGGTGAGATTTTCACACGCTCTGTTTTCTTAATCACTCTCCTAGTCATAACGTCGTCAGTAAATCTCCTGACATACGAGCAACATGTCACTACTTCATTGCTGTAATACAGGATTTGGTACGTCCGACATCCAGCACATTCGCTATACCCATGCACAACATCATGTTTTTCTACACTCCTGTTCCATTTAAACTTACGTCTTATCCAAAACGACTCTCCATTCAAGAGGGGATTAATACTCTACTTACCATATGCGTAGTCTCCTTCTCCTCTAATCCTAGCTTTCTTGTGTCCAACAGCGATCCGATCTGCCACACTGTCAAGAATACTTATACTTCCTTATCGATATCTATTTTAGTTTCCGTTTTTTCTTTAATTTCATCTGCTAACCTTAAAGTTATTTGCACTAGTTAACTAAGTCTCCAGTACTGATTCCTTTTGTACTGCTCTCATGCATTTCCGTTAAATGTCATTATTCGCATTCAGCAATAGTCAGTGAGGAAATTATATAACACAGAGGTAATTTGACAGACATCTACATCTATATGATTATTCCACAATTCGCAATGAAGTGCTTGGCAGAGGCCTCATCGAACCACCTACACACTATATCTCTACCATTCCTCTCTCGAGTAACATGAAGGAATAATCAATAGTGAAGTACTTTCTTGTGAACTCCTGTTTTATATCAATCATTATCTCAGTATCTCTCTCTCTATGTAGGTGGATGTCAGCAAAATACACTGGTGTGCAAAACGAGCACATAACATACCTCGATGAAACTTGGAACACACGTAGAAAGAAGAGTTACACAACAGCACAGTACAGTAAAATGCCATAAAAAAGATACCGAAATACTCAGTTAGATGAACAAGAATGACCCTTTTGCCACAGACAATAATTTCACTGAAGACACTGCGATTTATGATACTCTCCTAGACGTTACTGAAGGCAAAAATGGTTTTTAATAGGGTGTCCGATCACTACGAACGACAGTTCATTCTTTAAAAAGAGCTCCCACACCAGCCATGAGGTTGCTAAGGAGTTCTTGTGGTAGGTCGTACCATTTCTAATGCTGAATTGTGTAAAGACATTGCTTTCCCCTAAAATCGATAAAATTCTTTTGTGCATTACCTTGTCACACTACATATGAATCATTTATTTCAACTATTCTTTATTTGTTAATACGTCGCATTGTTTCTTCATTCATTTTGCTACTGTTTTATATTTTATATTGTACGAATATGAATGTTCTAGTTCTATGTGCTTTGTAAATCTTTGGTTAGGCTAGGAGAAGTACTGTGTCAAAGAGAGAGCGAACGACTATCGATAGAGAGCGTGCCAGTTGTTGTGGTACGTGGCCGGTTCGCGGGTGGAAAAACGTGGAAAAGTTCGGCGTGAAAAACGGTGATACGCGGAGGAACAATTAACTATAGTGAGACCGCTGTGTTAATAGGCGGTCGTGCATTTTTAAGTGAACAGTAAAACCTGAAAAGTATATCGCGTGTTTGCGGTGATGATTTTACAAGCTGTGTGAACTTGTGACAATTAGCCATGAATCAGACATCATCGTTATGTGGAGACACTAACTGTTAGAATTGCGTGAAAGTGGAACCAACCAAAATGGTAAGTAAAAGAACAGTGCTGTGATTTGATCAAGAAACATTTATTATATCGTCCAAACTGTCTTAAGGACAACGACGTAAATTGAACTGATGTTTAACGGACTGTTATAGTGATAAACACATGCGACTGTTTTCCTGTGGCTACACGGTGAAAGAACTATGCGAAGTATTGGCATTAACAGGATATATATCGTAAATACTAAACACATTGCATAATTCCGACCTACCCGCGCCGCGTGATTAACAAACGTTTAATAATAGAACGCCACGAACCAGGATTCACTTCACACATCGTCCGCACGGACCACCGCTGACGTCATCGCACTGTCTGCAGCAACAGTTAAGACATGAAAAGAAAATCATTACGCTCTCTCTCTTCTCAAAATTAAAGAAAAATTGCAGTTAAATTAACTATTTTAAAAATACTGTCACAACATCTCAGTTTTGTTTAGTTCCAGTAAATATTCTTTCCATTATTTCGTCTTGTTGACAGTGTTGAAAACCCGCCAAAGTTCAATTAATAATTTTCTTTCAAAATTATTCTCAGACACTTTGCTGCTCATTATAATTTTATTTTAATGTTTGTTTGTATCTTCTTTTGGAGGGGGTACATATATTATTTTTTGTGTAGTAAAATTAGCTACCATAAAATTACGTATATTACCAGCTGATGCTGTCCGCCATTACTGCTTGAAAAATGCACCTATTTTCTCATTGCCCGTCAGCTTCAAAACAAAATTACGTATTTCGTGGGCACCTAGCAGATGCGCGATATCTATGCAGGCCCCTACAATAATTTGTTTTTACTTTTGCAGGTTTACTGGAATTATATTGACTTTAATTGTTCATTTGGCCCCCGTTAAAGTGATTTATCGCATCTATATAATAATCGTACTGATTTACCCAATTTTTTTTACATAAACATTGGCATACCATATTTAGATTAAAATTGACGTCTTATTGGCCTCACATAAGATTCTGCACCTTCTGACAAAGACTGTGCCAATTTTTTTTTCGTCTATGACTAACAGGGATAATCAGATTGATTGTATAGGTCATGTTTTATTATTTAAAAGGTTTCTTTTTTTAGAAGTAGAGAACCAGTTTCTTTACAAAGGTCTTTGCTGCGTGTGGATGTGCTGCAATACGTTTCCCAAGGGTAGTCGTCACGTGTTCGATACTAAAAAAAAGTCGGGGGAACAGCCAAGCAAGTCCATTCGCCGAATGTTCTCTCGTTTCATAGCACCCCTACCTGTAGTGTTCTACGTTATATCAGACTGCCATCTACAGAAACGAAAAGACCCACATGGCGAAGGAGTACAGTGCCATGGTAATGTTGAGCAGTGAGCGTATTATGTTCAAAGATTTGGAGGTCAGTACGCCGAGGATAATACGGTGCGTAAAAAGAAATGAAAATCTAATAGTGAAGGGGGACTGGAATGCAGTTGTAACGGAAGGAGTAGAAGGAAAGATAACTGGGAATATGAGTTTGGGGCAAGCAGTGAAAGAGGAGAAAGACTAATTGAGTTCTGTAGTAATTTTATCTAGTAATAGCGAATACTCTGTCCAAGAATCACCCAAAGGAGGAGGCATTTTAGGAAAAGACGGGGTGATACTATAAGATTTCCTTTAGATTACATCACGGTCGCACAGAGACTCCGAAATCAGATACTGGATTATGAGGCATACTCAAGAGCAAATAAAGACTCGGATGACACTGTAGTAGTGATATATAGTGGGCTGCAGTTTAAGACATTCGCTAGGAAGAATTATTACCCAAAGAAATTGGATAATGAAGAACTGAAGAATGACATGATAGGCTTGAAGTTCTCTAAAGTAATAGGTACAGCAATAAGTAATAGTTCAGTAAGCGGTACAGTTGAAGAAGAATGGATATATCTAATAAGAAGAACCACAGATGTAGGAAAGAAAAGCACAGGTACAAAGAAGGTTACTGCGAAGGAACTATTGGTAGCAGAAGAATTACTTCAGTTGATCGATGAAAGGAGAAAGTACAAAAAGTTCAGCGAAATTCAGGAATACAGAAATACAAGTCGCTGAGGATTGAAATAAATAGGAAGCGTAGGGAAGCTAATCCTAAATGGCTGCACAAAAATGTGAAGAAATCGAAAAGAAATGAGTGTCGGAAAGACTGATTCAGCATACAGGAAAGCCAACACAGGTTTCGGTGACATTGTTTTTTGTAACGTCCGCTAGTTACGCAAAACACGTATTTTCAAAGTTCCCAAACACGTTTTAGCACCTGTTCGCCACTGGGCTTCTGTTTTATTTAATCTGTACTGTGAATATTTTTAATAAATGATTAGCAAATTACGGAAATATTTATTTCAAACAACTGTTTGTTTCTGTTAGTTAATACCTTTACATTCGGTTTCCATTGTTTTGCAAGGCCACTTGCGCATTATTTCCTACTGGTAGGATGTCATCTGCAACCAACCGACGTTCATGAGAAATTTTGTTGGAAGCTAACCTATATGTTTAGGGATTAAATGTAATTTAGTTTGTCACTATATTTCGCGCATATATTCGTTCTGACTTACATTTTTATGTGGCAAGCCCTTTTTTCTCAGCATCCCGATGAGGTGTAGCTAAGAACACGTAAATAAAAGACATATTTTCAGAAATATGGTCCCGAAAAGCACATTAAACTTCACAAAAACACACTGTAATCAGAGTTGTTGTGTTTCCTAGCCCAGCCAGTGTTCATTTGTTTACCAGTGAGTTTGGTGACAAATTTGAATTTTGTTTACATGATATCTTTCCGTGTTTGTGTGTGTTAGTTCGTGTGTATGGGTAGACTTTTTAGCTGTTTGTATTGTCTTTTCTGTACGTTTCCTTTAACGTGTTAAAAAGTGTGCTCTCGCAGATTGTAGTGTCCCTGGCATGTGTTGCATGTGAGTTCATATATTCATGACCTGTTAAACTTATCTGTGAGTGTTTCTTGTGTTCTGATCTTTTTCTGTGTTGTACACTCTGTCCTGTATCCTATTTGGAGTCCCTGTTGCCTATTCTGGGAACAATTTTGTTATGGTTCAAATGGCTCTGAGCACTATGGGACTTAACATCTAAGGTCATCAGTCCCCTAGAACTTAGAACTATTTAAACCTAACTAACCTAAGGACATCACACAATTTTGTTATTGTAGGTTAATATTTGCCATATCGTTTTGTGTGTATGTTGTTGCTCTGTTGTGTCTTGCATGTGCATGTGCTCATCATTTGTGTTTTGTGTTGTTCTGTGGTGGGTGAGCACTTGTGTGTGTGTGTGTGTGTGTGTGTGTGTGTGTGTGTGTCTGTCTCTGTGTGTGTGTGTGTGTGTGTGTTATGTTCATTTTGTACGGTTTATATATTTTTTGGTTTAATTTGTCTATCATATGGGTATCATAATCATGTTCTACTGCTATCTCTTTTATTGTGTTTAGTTCTTGTGTGTTGTTCTGTTTGCTTATGGCTGTTCTGTTTAATCTGTGGAGCATGAATCTGAGTTTGCTTCTTATGTTTCAGTGGATGGTTCGACAGGTTTGAATGGTGGTGCTTGTGGTTGTCAGTATCCTGAATATTGTGAAGTCGTTTGTGTTGTTTGTGTTTTTATAGTGAGATCTAGAAAATGTCAATGTTTGTCTGTTTCTAATGTGTAGTTAATTTTTAGGTCTAAGGTGGTTATTTCATTGTGCAGCTGTTCTATGTGTATATGTGGTTTATCGATATTATGTCATCGAAATAACGGTACCAGTACATAACTTCGTAGAATTTTAGTTTCATTACGTGTCTGAAGTTCATGATCTGCAGGTTGTTCATAAATATGTTAGCTAGAAGGCTACTTATTGATGATCACAGTGGCAGTCCTTCATGTTGAGGACAAAATTCTTTCTTGAACACAAAATAATTTTGTGATGTTATGGTCGTTAGTAAGGTTGTTATTTCATTAATGTGTCTGTCTGGTGTGTTTCATTGTTGTTTTATTCTTTGTGTGGTGACGTTGATTGTTTTATGTACTGGAATGCAAGTGTACATTGATGTGCCAGCAAATAATATAAGTGTTGCTGTATCTGGCATGTGTATGTTCTTGATTCTGTTGATTAATTTCTTTGAGTTTTCCAGATTCCTGTTGTCATGAAAAGTACAATTTTGTTAGTAGTGTGTGAGTCTGTTGGGCTATGTGGTAGGATGGAGGATTTCGGAAGTTTTTGGCAGCCCTTAATGGGATATTAGCCTTGTGAACCTTTGGTAGGGAATTTAATGTGGGTGCTTTTGGATTTTTCTGTATCATACTCTTATTTTGGCCTTTCGAGAATATATTTTTGATGTTTTTCAGTGTCTGTTGAATGTCTTTCTGGCACCTTGCTGCTGGGTCACTGGTCAGTTTAGTGATGTTCTTGTCTTCCAGATAATCTAGTGTTTTCTCTATGTATTCCTTTTCATCCTAAATTACAGTAATATTCCCTTTGTCTCCTCTTGTTACTATGGTATTACTCTGTATTACTCCTGTAATTTTCTATTATTAGCGATAGTAGTGGATTTGTGTATTCTGACATCTATGATATTTCTGCAGCTACTAATTCTCTTGTTAAGTTTATATAAAAATTTGGTGTGCCCAGTCTTTCTTCTTCCTTTATAATGTGTTCAGATTCTGTTATGAGGTTTTCTATTGTTTTGCTTGATATGTTTGTTAACATTGTTCAAATTCAAATGGCTCTGAGCACTATGGGACTTAACTTCTGAGGTCATCAGTCCCCTAGAAACTTAGAACTACTTAAACCTTACTAACCTAAGGACATCACACACATCCATGCCCGAGGCAAGATTCGAACCTGCGACCGTAACGGTCTCGCGGTTCCAGACTGTAGCGCCTAGAACCGCTCGGCCACTTCGGCCGACTTTAACATTGTGTTTTGGTCCTTTTTCTAGTCGACTTTCTTGTTTGGTAAGATTTATGTCAGTTAGGTTAATGATTCTGTTATGGAATTTATATTGTTGGTTGTGATTGTTTCAGTGGATGTGTTTGTGCTGTTAATTATTCTGATGAGATTTCTGATTTCTTTCTTCTGCTTTGTTGCATTTCTTTCTGATGTATGATTTTTCTGTTGTTTCCTCAAAATGAGCTGGTATTGTAAATTTGTTGGCAAATTCTGAATGTTTTTGTTAAAGTTCATCCTTGAGCGACTGATTTTTTAGCATATAATTCCCAAATTTTTTGTTTTAAACACGTAATTTCCACTTTCTTTTTCACTTTTTTTGGAGCAGATGCCATGCTATTATCGTAACTACAAATTTGTCTCTTTATTAGATGTTTATTTGGTTGAGCATTGGGTAGATCGTTTTTTCATGTCAGACAGTAAATATATTATTATAGTGGTAGCAAGTTTGCTTTCGTTGTTAAACGTGTCCCTTCAATAACATAGCCATGAGAGGTGCAATACCATACTTTCGTGTTTACCTGGGATATTTTTAGTAGTTTTTGTTTGGTAAGACGCTAACCAGTGCGTGACATTGTTTTTCTTCAGTTTGCATTATCTTATGAGATGGTTCCCTTTCCTGTCGGTTACCGGGGATCGGACCTTTAGCATCTTAAAGTTGTGCTAAACAGATCAACTGACACCTCACAATATCCTTTCACCCTGAATATTATGCCCGCTCTCTGATCGATCTATTTTCTCCGTAATTGTTTTCACAATGTACAAGGTTAAGAAAAAAGTTGCATGCTTGCACAGCTAAGAATGCATGTAACAGGTCGTACACCATAGGCGATAGTTATTTGGCTTACAGGAACATGGATTCAACGTTATAAGCGCTAATTAACTCCATTGCTTCTTCGGTATACAAACTGAACGGTAGGGGCGAAAGACTGTGCCCCTGACCTAACAGCCATCCTAATTCAAGCATTTCGTTCTTGGTCTTAGATGCTCATGATTTTTGTATGCCATGTTACTACCCATATTTCCCCACAGCATGTACCTATCTTTCTAATGATTTTCAACATATTTCACCGTTTCACATTGTCGAACTCTCATTCTAGATTGAAATAGCCTATGCACATATCTCAATTGTTCTTAAGTTTGGCTTCTGTTATCAGGTGCTACTTCTGAACTGCATCTTTGTGCTTTAAAGTTCCCTAATACTAAACTGACCACTATCAGTCAGATCACGATTTTTCTTTATTCTGCTGTATATTAGTCTTGTCAGCATGACAGACGATTCTGCAATATTTTTCAACCTTATGCCGTTTCTACCTTCGGCCTTGGGTGGATGTTAATTTCCCAAAAGAATGACAGTCTCCCAGTTGTCATAGATTCTTGAAAGTAAACGTTAACAGCCGTTTGGTTGCAAGTTCCCCCAACGATCTATAAATACCATAGGAACGTTGTATTCGAGATAGAAATATTTCCTCTCTGTTGAAACTGAATCTTTGTTTTATTCTTTAATAAAAATATACCATGGCATAAGTTTAGACGTACTCGTTAGTCTCCAAAAATATAAATCACTTCATAGTTTCGTTCCATGTAAACATTTTATTATTTATTAGCTCGTTTCGGTTACCTCAATGTTAACGTTATTTACCAATAACATATTAAATCTGTATATTTGCTGTACTATGTTACGTACATGTCTGTTGGCGTTCTTTTACCACCACTAGAGTCTAAATTTCTATAAAATAAATTTTGTCTATCTGATGTTCCCTGAATTTGAGGTGTATTGGGTGTCCTTCCTAAGATTATTCGGTGGCATTGTGTCTCATATTTCGGCAGATACTCTCAATTTCGTTTCTGTGATGTATAGCTGGAGTTGGCCCGAACAAACACTGTTCAGCTTGTCTTTCATGGGACGCCCAATGTCAACGGACAGCGTCGTTCTACTCCCCATTTCACAGAAATTTTATTCAGAAGCGCAACTATACGAGTCCATTCGACAGAATGGTTACATATTAGTCTAGTGCGATATTCGTTATATCACCGTGAAGTAAGAGGGCAGTTAAAGGCGAAGAAAAACCAATGATGCAGCAGCGACAACACTACCACCAGTCAGCCGTGCTGCTCATGTGTTAATGTCCCTGTAAATACCCATCGATAAAGCGAATATCGCACTAACAAATCTGGAACTTTGCTACGTAATGGGCACGTTACAGATGATTTTGTTTGTACTGGGAAACATACCACCGCTATCCGACGATATTGTGTGTCTCATGAAGGCTGTCATGGACAGTATTCGTTCGAGCTAACTCCTGCAATACATTGCGAAAACGGAATTGAAAAGACCTGCTGAACCACACAGGAAATGTGCCTGAGCACTCTTGAGAGGGACAACCTATTTACAGGATGAGTCAAGAGAAAAGGTACATGCTTTGAGGTGTGATATTATTAGTGATTCTGAACAAAATACTTCGTATGGACGTATATCCAATTCCGAATGGATACCGTGATAGAATCCATTTAATAGCACTTTTGTACATTTTTCTTAAATAACTCAAACCCCATACCGTCCAGCAAAAACGTGTCACATTGCAAAATTAAACTACATTAAATTTCCTACAATAAAGGTCCTATTTATTTTCCTCTCAAGGCCTTATAGTTTGTACGATGAGAGTGCGAGAATGTTGAAGATCTCGCGCAACGTACAATTGGTTGTATCTTAGACAGTGTGTGTAGGCCAATTTGAGGCAGCTGCCCTACCTGATAGACTACAAGCATCCAGTATCAAATAATTCGTTGCAACTTTCTCTGCACTTCAGTGGTACATTGTGAACAATGGCTGTGTTTGAATAATACAGAAAATAAATAACAATGGACATTAAGAATGTTCTATCTCGGAAACCATTCCGATTAGGTATATATCCATATGAAGTGATTTGTTGAGAATTACTAATACTATCACCCCTAAAAGCATGTACCTTTCCTCCTGACTCACCCTGTATACATACTCTAGGACAAAAAAAAAATAATCAGTCACTAGGGTATCAGTCGAATGTGGTCGAAATCGGTAGATGTACAGGCAAACAAGTGATTATAATTTTACAAAAATTGAAAATTGTATGAGTTGTTCAAGGTTGGTCTTAAAAAATTTTGCAAGTTACTAACACATAGATCCACGTCTGGCCACTATGTAAGCAGTTATTTGGCTTTGCATTGGTTGATAGAGTTGTTGGATGTCCCCCTGTGGGATATCGTGCCAAATTCTGTCCAATTAGCGCAATAATTATCAAAATTTCGAGCTGCTTGGAAGACGTCGTCCATAGGAATCGAAACGTTCTCAGTTGGGAAGAGATCCAACGAACTTGCTGGTAGTGTTTGGCAAGCACGAAGAAAAGAATTAGAAACTCTCGCCGTGAGTGGGTGGGCATTAACTTGCTGAAATGTAAGCCTAGGATGGCTTAGAATAGAGGGCAACGAAACGGGGCGTACTCTTTTAGTTAGGTTACCGAAGATAACAATCGAGAAGTCATGCTATGAAAATAAATGGCTTCCAAGACCATCACTCCGAGTCGTCATGCCTTATGTCAGGCGAGAGTCTTCACATGTCGTTGAGGCTCAGTTCGAAGCGGGACCCATCAATGAAGACAATTCTACTCCAGTCAGAGAGATTTCAGGCTATATATGGTTCTGGAGATGCCGCAGTTAGCCGTGGAATCCGTGGAATATTAACCCTTCCCTCGCCCACTGTACTGCTCTACAACCAGGAGTGGGATGCCATTTTTGGTTCTCATCCGCGGCATCTTAGTTGACGATATTCTACGCCCGAGTTTCCTCCCTCTGTCGTAAGCTAACGTGGGCTTATACACTCCTGGAAATGGAAAAAAGAACACATTGACACCGGTGTGTCAGACCCACCATACTTGCTCCGGACACTGCGAGAGGGCTGTACAAGCAATGATCACACGCACGGCACAGCGGACACACCAGGAACCGCGGTGTTGGCCGTCGAATGGGGCTAGCTGCGCAGCATTTGTGCACCGCCGCCGTCAGTGTCAGCCAGTTTGCCGTGGCGTACGGATCTCCATCGCAGTCTTTAACACTGGTAGCATGCCGCGACAGCGTGGACGTGAACCGTATGTGCAGTTGATGGACTTTGAGCGAGGGCGTATAGTGGGCATGCGGGAGGCCGGGTGGACGTACCGCCGAATTGCTCAACACGTGGGGCGTGAGGTCTCCACAGTACATCGATGTTGTCGCCAGTGGTCGGCGGAAGGTGCACGTGCCCGTCGACCTGGGACCGGACCGCAGCGACGCACGGATGCACGCCAAGACCGTAGGATCCTACGCAGTGCCGTAGGTGACCGCACCGCCACTTCCCAGCAAATTAGGGACACTGTTGCTCCTGGGGTATCGGCGAGGACCATTCGCAACCGTCTCCATGAAGCTGGGCTACGGTCCCGCACACCGTTAGGCCGTCTTCCGCTCACGCCCCAACATCGTGCAGCCCGCCTCCAGTGGTGTCGCGACAGGCGTGAATGGAGGGACGAATGGAGACGTGTCGTCTTCAGCGATGAGAGTCGCTTCTGCCTTGGTGCCAATGATGGTCGTATACGTGTTTGGCGCCGTGCAGGTGAGCGCCACAATCAGGACTGCATACGACCGAGGCACACAGGGCCAACAACCGGCATCATGGTGTGGGGAGCGATCTCCTACACTGGCCGTACACCACTGGTGATCGTCGAGGGGACACTGAATAGTGCACGGTACATCCAAACCGTCATCGAACCCATCGTTCTACCATTCCTAGACCGGCAAGGGAACTTGCTGTTCCAACAGGACAATGCACGTCCGCATGTATCCTGTGCCACCCAACGTGCTCTAGAAGGTGTAAGTCAACTACCCTGGCCAGCAAGATCTCCGGATCTGTCCCCCATTGAGCATGTTTGGGACTGGATTAAGCGTCGTCTCACGCGGTCTGCACGTCCAGCACGAACGCTGGTCCAACTGAGGCGCCAGGTGGAAATGGCATGGCAAGCCGTTCCACAGGACTACATCCAGCATCTCTACGATCGTCTCCATGGGAGAATAGCAGCCTGCATTGCAGCGAATGGTTGATATACACTGTACCAGTGCCGACATTGTGCATGCTCTGTTGCCTGTGTCTATGTGCCTGTGGTTCTGTCAGTGTGATCATGTGATGTATCTGACCCCAAGAATGTGTCAATAAAGTTTCCTCTTCCTGGGACAATGAATTAACGGTGTTCTTATTTCAATTTCCAGGAGTGTATTTCAGCAAGATAATTTTTTCCCACACACAGCAAGAGATTCTACTGCTTGTCTCGGTGCTTGCCAAATCCACCCATAGCCAGCTAGATCACCAGATCTCTCCTCATTTGAGATTGTTTGGAGCGCAATGGGCAGGGCCCTAGAACCAGCTAGGAATTTTGACGACCTGACGCGCCAGTTCGACTGAACCTGACACAGTATCAGTCAGGAGGACATTCAACTACTTTGTCAATCAGTGCAAAGCCGAACAGCTGCTTGCATTGGGGCCAGGGGTAGGGCAACCCGTTATTGACTTGCTCAATTTGTGAACCTCTTTCTCTTGAATAAATCCTCAATTTTTTTTCTGAAATTGTAATCATTCGTTTTTCTACACATGTTTACTGATTTCTGAATCATTCACATAATTCCTTCGTTAACTGCCGTGGTGGCCGAACGGTTCTAGGTAGCGTAGTCTGGAACCGCGCTGCTGCTACGGTCCCAGGTTCGAATGCTGCCACGGGCATGGATGTGGGTGTTGTCCTTAGGTTAGTTAGGTTTAAGTAGTTCTAAGTCTAGAGGATGGCTCTGAGCACTATGGGACTTAACTTCTGAGGTTATCAGTCCCCTAGAACTTAGAACTACTTATACCTAGCTAACCTAAGGACATCACACACATCCATGCCCGAGGCAGGATTCGAACCTGCGACCGTAGCGGTCGCGCGGTTCCTGACTGTAGCGCCTAGAACCGCTCGGCGACTTCGGCCGGCAAGTCTAGATGACTGATGAGCTGAGATGTTAAGTCCTATAGCGCGTAGAGCCATTTGAACCAATTCCTTCGTTGTGCGTAGTTTTTCTCTGTCTTGTATGGAAATGAAATAAGCACACACAAGTGCTATCTGTGCCTTCCTTAATTGGTCAAAATGGCTCTGAGCACTATGGGACGTAACATCTATGGTCATCAGTCCCCTAGAACTTAGAACTACTTAAACCTAACTAACCTAAGGACATCACACAACATCCAGTCATCACGATGCAGAGAAAATCCCAGACCCGGCTGGGAATCGAACCCGGGAACCAGGGCGCGGGAAGCGAGAACGCTACCGCACGACCACGAGCTGCGGACGTCATACATTTCATTGCTGCTCCCTAGAACCTAGACGGAAAATCAAGTTCTGTGAAGAGCGAGATTGTCACATGCAGTTAACTGCAAAATCCGAATTAAAAACTGCTAACAAAAGAGTCAAGGTATAATGAGGAGAGGACGCCCAACCCCTTGTAGACTATCGGTGGTTCCTCGGGAGAATGTTTCCTAGTTTGTCTTTGTTAGACTTACGTACTTTCCTTAATGTGTCATATGACAGCGGCACCACCTGATGGCACTGAACCTGGCAGCGAGTCGGTGTATATCTACATAGAAGTTTTTTTTTTCTTTCTCAATATAGGTTTGTATTGTGTACCTGTCCAGTCAAACCACCGACGACGTAGGTCAATAGATTGCCAACATCGCGACCATGAAACATTTCGTGTTGATTCATTGACAGAGTACCTCATAAACGAATTATTCAGCTGTGCAATCAGTTTGTGGGAAAAACATGGACTCGTACTGCATCGCTGCGCAGTGGCAATCTTATGGTAGCTCATTCCGTGCGGTGGCATTCCACCAGTTCGATTTCAGATACAGGCTGAGCGCCGTTCCGTGCTGCGCGGGGTGGAAATAAATCCCCAAATCACCGGCAGGGCGATTATTTTGCGGGCCTCCTTTAATCCGGTTGGTTAGCAACTGAATCACGTACGCGGCCCGGACGGAGACAAAGGAGCCAACCGGCGGCTCGCGGCCGCATTAATCACCTGCGCCGTGCTCTGAGCGCCTGTGTGGGGAAATGCGCTGGCTGGTTGCTGCCTGGCTGCCGGCTGTTGGCTGGTCTCGTGGGCCCTGGGCATGGCGCCCATACAAACAAGTGCACGGGGCGCCACGCAGCTCAGAAACCAATCTACTTCCCCTCAACCCCTACAGCGCTCATCACCGTACATTGCAGGCAGCTTCAGGATGGTCCCACACTAAATTCCTATGCTATGCTATGTTAACATAATTCTCATTTATTATTCCACCTCAGTTGCTAGTTTTTTTAAAAATTACGTAACATGTTTCGATCACTGTGCATCATCTTCAGATCTAAGTAGCTGCGTCAACAACCCATGCTGACGAAACTAATTAGATCTGAAGATGATTCACAGATGTTATTGAGTGAAAAATATGCACCTGAGACGCAGCGGTAAATGAGAATTATCTTAATTATTTCAACAGTCTCTGAAGACTATTATGTCGATTAATTACAATGTTTATAATTATTTCTTGAATCGGACACCTTGTGCGGTTACAGCTGAACCACCGATGTACCGCTTGAAGGGCTCTTAGGCCCACAGCCGCATCGATTGATCTTCGTGGAACGAATATTCGACGATGTAACGGGCCATCATCATCAGGCTACTCCTGATGACTGACATCCTGGACCAGTGAGTGCAATATATCTACGCGAGTCCGCTTCCACCTTCCAGTGTACGGCCCCCACAGTGTGATGGTAGCTCGCTCGCTCTTACGAGTCGAGTGACAATCCTCTCTCTGTCTCCGCCTACGTCGTGCTCGGTGTTCCGCTTCCGCTACGTTTCGAGAATTTTCATTGCAAGAGCCCACGCTTGACCAAGCTGACATCCATTGCCCTTGTTGATGAGGTCCACATGTAGTCGCTTCACGTATTAACTGATTTCTATCCACAACCAAAATCACGTTACGGTGGAGGTGCAGCAAAACGATCAGATACCTTTCTTGGATGTTCCAGTATGGAGGAAATTGGACAGGAGACTAGGGCATAGAATCTGTTGGACGAAAACTCAGACGGTCTTTCACGCCTCTAGCTGAGGAAAGGAGTGCTGAACACTTTGGTCCACAGAGATCGAGCGATCTCCGACGAAGATAGCGTAAAACCGGAACAAGATTATCTTAGCCAATTGTTAAAGGAAAACGGCCATATCAACCGCCAAATCTGACACGCCTTCAAACAAAAGATCACACCACAGCCAACACTCGATATAAACCAGCCGAAAAAGATAGCCTACATTCCGTATGCGGACAACGTATCTGGAAAAATTGATTAAATTTTATGACATATCAATGTGTATACCGCCGACCGGCAAAGACCAGACCCTTTCAGGGACAGTAAAAGATGACCTGGGTCTCCGGAAATCTGGAGTGCGTTACATAACATGTGAATACGGCAATCCATACTTAAGAGAAAACGGTCACACAACTCAAAGATGGTGCGTGGAACACAAAAGGCACACTGACCTCCAACAGCTCACAAAATAACGAATTGTTGAACGTTGCCTTGACACCAACCAACAAATGAAACCTGAAGATAAAAGATATCTATGCAACAAGTCCCACCATTGGGACTGTGAATGTAGGAAGGCTGTCGAAATCCGGCTATTACAGAACCTCATCAACAAATAAAATGGGTTTCGACTTAGTCAAACGCGAGCCCCAGCACTGAACACCCTCCAAACGCAGGGGAAGAGGAACGTCGAGCACTGAGAAAGCGGAGGGCAGACTGAGGACAGTGACTCGACTCCCGGGAGCGAGCAACCCTCACCCGCGCGGCCTGCACCTTTCATGACTCAGTCATCGGGTCAATGGAAGGGGGAGCTACCGGTATATACAGAGTGTTCATTTCAGCTGAAGACATTGACCTAACTCGAAATCTACATATCGGATCAAAAGAAGTTAAAATTCAAACTTGTCTATGTCGGGTATATCTATCAAAAACACACTTGACTCCCACCACATCCTTGAGCGAGGGGAGGGGGGACAGCTTTGAAATGTTCAGTTGCAACCGCCATATTTTATTGCGCATTACGATTCTGCGACGAAATTTACATACTTTTTGTGTAAACGATTTTCTTCCTTTCGCCACAGATGGCGCTACGGTCGAAGGAATTAAAAATAGGTACGCATTTATAATTTACGACATGTTACTCAATACTCCTTGAATATCCCTTGGCACATGGGACCCTACCTCCATTTTGTGAGGTTTGGACAAGCCAGTATTTCATAACTTCTAATTGGAAACTCCATTCTCAACATTTTGTTCTTCCCACATATCGAATAGGAGGCTACACGACATGCCAGTGTGGTCCTGCCTCGAATCGAATGCTACTCTACATTTCAAATCAGAGCAACTTCATTACACTTAGTTCACGGTCGTTTAGCACCTGCTGGTAGACCTTATGTTTTAATTATCCCTGTCCTCTGTACGGTCATTTGAAAAGCCGTTCACTAATTCTATTGATACCGCCGCTACTAGGTTTGAACACTTGCACTAATTGGAAAGGTAGAATAACATTGACCTCGAGCCACGGCCACAATGGCGCGTCGAGTAAACCCCTGTTCTATATGTTGGAGGAATACAACGTTGCTAATTGGGTTTCAACTTATAAAACACTGGCAAATCCTACCCTCGCAGGGTGAAGGTGGGGTCCCTCGTGGCATTAGATATTCAAGGGCCACTGAGTCGCATGTCGTAAATTACGATTGAGTACACATTTCTATTCCGCTGTCTATGGCGAAACGAAGAAAATGCGTCATACAAAGCATATCTAAATTGTGCCTTGGACACGTAATCTGCAATAAAAACCGGGGGCTCCCATTGAAGATCTCAAAGTTTACCCCCGCCACCCACGCACGGGTTGTGTGGGGATTCAAGTTAATGTAATTGGATGTTCCTCTCTGAGAGCCATAAAATGGAATTATAACTCTTTTTGATCCGAAATGTGGTTTTCGAGATATTTCAGCGTCTTGAGTCAAAATGAACACCCTGTACACCGTTCCCCCTTGTCCACGATCAATCAGCTGTAGTAGCCTAATGATGATGGTACGTTACGCCGTTGAAAATTCGTTCTACGACTGTTAATCAATTCGGCTGCATGTCCGGGAGACTTTTAAACAGAATATTCGCCGGAAAAACCTAGAGGCAGGCATGTGAGAAAGTGTTGTATCGGTTGACTGTACTGATAATCAATTGATTCCCATAAATTCACGTGAGTTTAACTACACCCGTTGCACAATGAGTAGCTTAATGAACTTAGTTTATTAATCAGGGAGTGACCTAGCATATGGGTGTGTTGAAGCTCACATTATGATAAACTAAGAGGTTTCATTAACTACTGAATGAAATAGTGGTCACTATAAATCCTAGTTATTACAATTTTCTGTGGACTTCATGTTAAGCGCAAGTACACAAGGACATGTAACCACTATGTAGGCTTACCATAGAATTTATGGGGGATGTTCATGAAACTGAACGAGAATGTCGATTTTAAATCTACCTTTTATTTGTTACTAGAACCCGTGGATAATAACTTCCACAAGTTTCAATCATGAAATCACATCCGAAGTGCCCGAAAAATAATTGAACATGTCATGCGACGTTCCTGCGGCGTCCACTTTTTCAAGCTAGACTTAAATACTTGGTCGATGAAAAACAATTCCTCGGATTACTCTCAAACAAATTTGCATGTAAGATATCTAGAAGCCTGTAATATTTACCCCTTGGTTTTATAGATCATCTGTGATTCTGCTCCATATCTTCGAAACAGGCGGCCGGTGTGCCCACGTGGTTCTAGCCGCTTCAGTCTGAAACCGCGTGACCGCTACGGTCGCATGTTCGAATCCTGCCTCGGGCATGGATGTGTGTGATGTCCTTAGGTTAGTTAGGTTTAAGTAGTTCTAGGGGACTGATGACCTCAGAAATTAAGTCCCATGGTGCTCAGAGCCATTTGAACCATTTTCTTCGAAACAATAATAAACTAGCTGCTTTGTTTACGAAGACACAATTCTTTTTTTGGCACATTTTATTCTTTTACACTTGTCATAGCTGCAATTTACGATGCAGACCTAATATTTAATAAAAAACATAGTGAGGGTGACGGTATTATAGAGAACGGAATTCAAGGTAGGAAATTTCACTCAAAGTGTCTTGAGAAAAATATAGACCGCCTCTGTGCAGTTGAAGAGGGAATTAAGACTCGCTAAAACAGACAAGGCACAAAACAAGATAGCAGAATAGAAGCCTTGAAGGGAAAGACTACCATGAGTACGAATCTGGGGCGTTCTTAAGAGGTGCGACAGCACAACAAAATTTTAGGTTGAACTTTGAACTGCATTTCCTGAAAATCATGTTTCTCAAAGTTATTGTACCGTGCCTTTTCCTCAAAATCTAGCATTATGAAATTCTGAACACCTATTTTTATGAACCCAATAAATACTGTCTCAAGGGAAAATTTTGAAAGTCTGGATGTAAGTTGAGATAGGGGGTGAAGTGCTTGGAATTTTGCATGAATTTTATATTATAGAATTATAATTCAAAATTATTAAAACTCACCTACTTCATATAACCCAAACGCTCATGAGAGACGTTTACTGTGTGAAAAGGGATTAAACAGAGGAAATATTGTAAATATCTCTTCAATAGTTTCTGAGAAAAAGGCACATACACTATTTTTCGAAAAGAGTCCAAGGAACATAACAATAAATGGATTCATTTTGTGTATGTAAAGCATGCTACAAAATTTCATTGCTGTATCTTCAAAATTGTGAATTTGGTGCACGTTTTAAACAGTATGTGTTTTTCGTGACTGTCCCGCCTTCGCAAAGGTCAGGTAACAAAGTGGCTGTAAATACCATGAAGTCGGCACGGCACTGGAGAACAATTAAGTTCGCTAAAACTGTGTAGCGATAACCGAATTTTAATCACAGATGGAAAGAAAGAACTATATAAAGAATCAATCATGCAGGCACTATCTTGTCCAATCAATGTTTAGTTCTAGACTGCTGATAAATAGAGGCTCTACTTGATTCAGAAAAGTAAAAGACATAACGCATCTATGGAAATTCCATATGAATTCTGTCACTTGGTTTTTGCTGCAGTGGCACTCCTTATTCAACGTTATCAGTGCCGGCGATTGCCAGCGCTTGGGGCTGAATATTTTAAATCACCCGGCATACTCAGAAAGCTGCACTTCCTTAGAGCGCTGAATTGAAGAGCACCTCTCGGCTGAAGCATTTCCTGGCGAGTGTCGGATGGAAGGAAGTTAGAAGCAGAACTTTTACTAGTGCATCATGTTGCACACCTATGACAGTGATTCTTCTGAGTGCCGATCAAATATCTGTTCTCACTTTACAATAATCTCCCTTCTATACTGAGTTTAAACATAATTAACCACTCTCATAGATTTATTGTGCCGTAATTCAGAAAGAAGTTGCTTCTGACTCACCTCCCCCCCCCCCCCCCCAATCTGTCCTATTTATCGTCTTAGTCAAACAGCTCTTGTCCATGTACATACAACGATTTATCTACTTCCACTAAAGATTTAATTGAAATTATCCAATTGTAGCTGCTCTCACTATTTCTTACAGAATCAAGAAAGGGCAATTAAGTTTTCCGCAGCTTGACATCAGTGGGTTCCATGTTCTTGAACACAAAGGTACTGGATGGCTCCCCAGCTCAGAAACTTATTAAACTGTTATCTTTTTTTTTTATTGCGTCAGGACCAGAATTTCCTAGAATGCTGGCTTCCTGCAGTGAACAGAGTGCCAAACCACTACTGTCCATTATTGTTTCCTTGTGGTGCATGTCTTCTATAAATTTTGTTGTTCCGTAGCTTTGTCTCGCGAACAGTCTTTGTTAATATGTCGGTGGTGTATTGACTGACTTCGAGTTATGTGCAGCTGCGTGGATTATAAGAGAGCATTTGGCTGAGATCTTTGACGTGAGAGTGGCGTTGGCCAATGTCTTGCTAGGGCTCGGTCGCCACACATGGCTTGCCGTTTTGGAAGAAAAACAAAGCGTTCTGCGTGAGACTGTTCTGTGTGGGCTTCTCAGGAATGAATCTGTGTTCGAGTGAAGCTGTGTTTTGCTCATGTGTGGTATGGTGTGTTTTGCACTGAGGATGCATTGCATTTCAACGAGAAAGATGGAGAGCGATAACTAAGTGACGCTTATGGGTTGTACTCATGCAATGCTACTGAGAATCGAACACAATATTTTCCGTATATCAACTCCAGTTTCGCGAGCTGTGTAGAGCAGCGCGGTTGCTTGGGCAGCGTTAACGGATGAGAAGCAGAGTGACAGTCGCGATTGCGATCATTGTACGACAGATATTTTTGCGTGTACATGCTCTTTCTGCTTCGTGATCAGGTTTAGCAAGCGGACGTGTCAGTCATCAAAAGGTTTTTCCAGTTTACAAGTTTTTCAAATGCACGTCTTTGTATGATTATTCTGAGAGCACGACGTGATTCGCGCGACGTTAATACAACTGTTCCTTGTATAATACTTGACCTTCTTGTATAAATAATAAAACTGGAAGTCGAAAGGAAATCCTATGTTTTGGTTTTTATTTCGAACCTTTTACCAGTTTCAATGAAATGTCTAGAATTTTTCAAAATGGCAACGATAAGGCCTTGCGCTTATAAAGAGGCAATTACAGAAATATTCTCGTGCTTTAATTCGATGGACGGTTCAATTGGGAGCCTCTTCTCCTCCGAGCAGTTTATTCAGTTATTAATCCTTTCCTTGCATCGGGGAATTATTCTCATACCAAGGAAGGTAAGTTTGCCTTGAGATTCCCTGCGCAATAGCCGTTTCATAGTACAGTGGTTATGTTCCACCAAAACACGGGAGAACTGCCGTAAGTCAGTAACATCTTGCCACGATATTTCGGCACAAAGTCTTTTGGCCATCTTCAGGTGAGTACAGCTGGAGAAGTACTCGCGAATACGCGTTGAGCTCTGCTATTTAAAGCCAAAGGGGGCTGCACTGCGCATGCGCTGCGCATGTACTGTTTAGCGTTCGCGGTCACAACTGCGTGAGCTGCGCCTGGCGCCCTCCGCGGTGAAAACTTGGCATTTCGATTCAGATCGATCTTCATCTTTATACCGATAACTACGTTGACCTCGAAGTTTCTCTGCAACGGGATTCCAAGTGGAATTTAACTGGTAACCGCTATCTCGATTGATAAGAGTCTCGCTGTCTGACAATTTTATTTCTATGGATTCATTTATAATTGAACTCCAGAAATTTGATGTTTGAGCCACAATTTTTGTATCATTGTAATTCATTGAATGGCCAGTAGAATTGCAATGTTCAGCGATTGCGGACTTGGTGGGTTGGATAAGGCGAGTATGCCGCTGGTGTTCCACAATACGTTCCTGCACCGTTCTTGTTGTCAGCCCTATATACGAGTATGACTTGCCGCAATCACACGGAATCTTGTGGACACCTGATTTACGTAGGCCCAGCTCATCCTTAACGGTTCCCACCAGTGATGATATTTTAGGAGGAGGGTGGAAGATGACTCTAACTTGATGCTTCCTCAATATTCTACCTATCTGTGACGAGATGTTCCCAATAAAAGGTAGATAAGCCGTTGACCTGAAGACCTCTTCTTCTTCCTTGTTGCCTCGTTTGTAGGACTACATAGCTCTATTCACTTGCTTAGATGAATAGCCATTCATCAGGAATACTTTTTGCAGGTGTTTCAGTTCCGCTTGAAGACTGTCGACGTCAGAAATAGTATGGGCACGGTGGATTAAAGTTTTAAGGACACCCATTGTTTGTGCCAGATGGTGGCAACTGGTAGCTTGCAGATACAAATCTGTATGGGTCGGTTTCCTATACACCGAATGACGAAGTGTGCCATCATTCTTGCGCCGTACCATAACATCTAAAATTGGCAAACAACCATCTTTTTCAGTTTCCATTGTGAACTTAATATTTTCATGTATGGAATAATTCCCACTGCCACTGCAGACAGCAACTGAGAATTGCCATGTGCAAGGAAGTGTGTGGCAGTTGTGTTAGGTGGGCTGCATTTATTAAGGCGAAGCCTCTCAGCGGGCCCTCCTACTTGGCGGGAGACATCGTTATTCTAGGCACCTTTACTCGCTCACATTGTGCTCACAACCGATAGGACCGTCTTGATGCGATCGACGGTCATACTAGAGTTACTACCCAACAGATCTGTGCAAAGCTTCGTCGGGTTTTCACTGTGGTGGCCATTTCGCAACCGATCGGAAATTACTTTCTGGACAAACCTAGTATTTCGTTTGGATTCTATTTCTTTGTAAAGAGAGTAACTTCAGACAGTGCAGTATCGAGTGGAAATTCAATGTCCACTTCTAATCGTTACTCGCAAAGTCATCCAGTTTAACAGATACCACATAACCCATCAGTTTTAAAGTGATGGTTGCTAAATCCTGACATAAATTGTTTGCAGAGACCAGCATCATAGCACATCTGTTTGGGTTTAGGAGGAATGAAGGAACACGCGACCCGTTACTGACCCTACGACTTTTCTTAGCTGGTAGCTAAAAAGAGGAAAAACAACATTTATAACAGTGTCAGGTTTAGAGAAGTCTTTCTAGCAATGTTGACTAGTCTATAAAAACCCATATTTCAGTTATAAAAGGCCTTGTACACACTATCATCCATAATCGAGAGATTTTTGTATCTACAGACAATCGTGCGATGTGGTATATGGATAACTGAGAGATATTTTTTGTTTACAGACACGTTTCTGCAACACAATCGCACAACGTTTTACTCCCCTTTGAAATGGGAGACATGAGACAATTCTTAATGTTGCATAGTATTTCGTAATGTGGGCGTGTTGGTAGACAAGGCTCCCATTTATTCTCTTTGCCACTATGGAAACGCTTTGTCGGTTTTTCGTTGTTTTTGCTTTTCTTATTGCTAAACATTACTTACGAGGATGTGGTCTGCGAGGAAGATGTTGGTGATTGAAGATTTTCGCGCGGCATCATGTGTGTGGAAAGTTGGTGACTCCGAATATAAAAATCTCTACCAGAATGACCTGGTTATCGAACAAGTAGCCAGAAAAAACTGACTTATCACAGAGTGATGTAGAAAAATCCACAATTAGAAAACAGGTTTTCGTAATGTGTATAAAAAAAATGAAGCAGCCGAATAATAGTCGTGGATCTCTTGTACACTGTGACTGGTTCACATATGAATACTTGTTATTCCTACTGCAAGGTTTATTGAGTGTGATAAGAAAATAGTGAGTCAGTAAACACTGAAGACAACGTAAGTACTTAACAAATATCCTTTTATTTCATTTTATTCGCGAAAATGGAGTACAAAGGAACGTTACTAACCAGAGTAATTGGACTTATTTACAATAATATCTTACAAATAAAAAATATAATTTAGGTGGTTTGAGTATGTGTTTTTAAAGTAAACGATTGTTCTAAATGTTGCGAGCTATCTGGCCTCAAATTTAGAAAACATCATATTGTCTAGGAATCTTTCCCTCACGTGTAAGGAAATATTGTTTGAATTCATTCCGAATTTCACTGAAGTTCTTGTTGACTTCCGGAACGCAGATAAAAGCTAGACAAAACAATGCCCTATGTTTTTCTGGAGCTAGATGTATGTCTGAATTTTGATAGTATGATGCTAGAAACATTTTCGGTTAGCCTTCGTGCTCTACAAAGATGGTAGTCGTACATTCTTTTTCATATCAATGATTCTCGCTTGTGACCTGGTTATAGCTTCGTCATGCAGGCAGAAAATGGGAATGCCTCATCAGCCACAGAAATAAACTGGACTCGACATCTTCGTCTGGGTACCACTTCACGATTTGGCATATTTAAGGACTGTGCTTCTGGAGCTTTGTAGAGTGAAGTGTGCTTGAATGCACCACCATCCGAAATCCGCCCTTGGCATTCTACTTAAGTATAACTGAAGCTGTAGCCACTGTCTACCTTTGTCAACAAAAAAAGCTCCTACTATTTCTGGCGTCAATACCAGTATATGTTTACCACCGACATTGCCTAAGCAATGAGAAAAATTCCATCTAGTATGTAATAGGTCAGTAGTAGCTTTTCAATCAGTTTTAGTTATTGGTGACTATAACAAAAGAACAAGTATTCTTAGTTACTTCACATAGGTAATTTGTGAAGGTAATGTGTGTTATCTGTTCGGTGGGCATGTAAACACATTAGATTA
Organism: Schistocerca nitens; assembly: GCF_023898315.1. Taxonomy (NCBI): domain Eukaryota; kingdom Metazoa; phylum Arthropoda; class Insecta; order Orthoptera; family Acrididae; genus Schistocerca; species Schistocerca nitens. Next base: position 182,548,312 of record NC_064620.1, on the reverse strand, counting down.
GTAAACGATAACAGTAGACAACTACAACAATTATTGTTTCCAGGACTGTTGTAACAAAGAGAATGGAAACCTTGAAGTCCAAGAACTACAAGTAGTAGCAAACCACGCATCCCTGTTTAAAAAGCCAAGCCTCTCCATTAAACGTTTACAAAAAGACATTTTCCCTACTCAGCACGCAGGAAGCTGTACGAAATCTCTTGCCTCATCCGCAGACGAACAGGGGAGAGAGGGGCTACAAGTTACCGAGGTAAATTGTTATGCCTAAAGTAACTACGCGAGGGAGAGGTTTAAATGTTAAATAAACACGTCGTGTAATGGAACGCCACAGCGCACCTATGGCAGCCATCGCAAACTGGCTAATGATCTCCGGAACATCGGAGCGACAGCATGTGCATAAGTGGTTCACAAAAGTAAATGTTTCCAAATCGGTATTTTTCGTCTATCTCACTAAATTTTACGAGTAGCCTTTAGTGTTTCAGTGCTTTATCGTATGAATTTATCTACTGTTTTGGTAAAACATGCGTAGATTACTTAAGTTTCATAATGTAACCAATATCTTGCTTTTATAACAACATGTATGATTGGAGCTAGATGTTCCATTTTTCAAGCGCACGTTGTGACCTCGAAACAAGTTACCCCGATTCATTTCTACCACCAGTGGAATACGAATATCGTTATTTTTTTCTTTTGTAGTATGTGCATACCCGAAAAACTACACGACATTCTGTGTAGTAGGAGTTGCTGCAGTTCTCAACGATGGCAGGAAAATAAACCTGTTCCCAAGGAATTAGATATTTTTCTTATGAGTTTATATAGATTTGTCAAAAAGCTAAGCTCTGTGGTAGAAAATAGAGCGATTAGTTACAAAAAAAGTAAGATCAGTCTCTACTGAAGAACAGGAACATAAGTTAGCAGAATATCTGTCCCAATATCATTCAGTTTCCTTTGGTCTTCTGCCAGAAGAAGTCAAAACGGATAGGTAAAACAACACAAGGAAATGGAAAACGAAAAGGCAAAGGGAAGTGGGAGTCTGTTAAACGACAGGTTTTACAAACGAGTAGTGAAAGGTCTGAGAATGGAGAGGACAGTTTAGATTATTATTGTCTAATGTGCTTTGGCAGCTACTCTAATTTGCGTTCTGGGGAAAAATGGGTTCATTGTCAAGAATGTAAGAACTAAGCCCATTTCAGATGTAGGCAGAATCAAGCCTTATTAACCTACCTATGCCCCAACTGCGATTGTGATATACGTTCTGATGACTAATTAATTATAAGTATATATGTTTTCTGCTTATGACGGCAGAATGACAGATATTTTTAGCCTACGACTAGGCTATTATGATTGAAGACTGAATTATCAAGGCTCAGTTATAAGTTATTTGATAAGCTGTTAATTAGTAAAGGGATAATAATTCTTGAAGCACAAATTATAGTTACTTGTTATGACACACAAATGTTTACTTGATAATTCGAACGACATTGTTGATTATCACGTAAATAAACAGAAAAGGTTTAATCATTTATTGTTTTTTATTTCGCAATAAAAGCTTTAACAAATATGGTAATAACTTACCCTGGCTTGTTAACAATTTGCCCCAACTCGTGGTAAGTTGTTATTTTACGACTTTAAACATTAAATCATTAGTACTAAAAAAATTTCACAACAAATGACCCAAATAACTGCCTTATAGAGAAGCTTTATATATATATATATATATATATATATATATATATATATATATATATATATATATATATATATATTTCGATTGCATTGCATGAATACTAAAATGAAGTATTCTTAACGAAATTTGAGGTTAACTAAAAATTGTTCTTCTAGCCCCACTCTCCCCTATACATCGTTTGGCGAATTAATAATCAACAAACTGAGGGACTGCATTCGACCAAAACTATAGGTATCTCTTGCTCAGCAAGACGTACACAGCGCTATAGCTCGTTTGTAATCGGCACTGTATGCCGAGCAAGTTCCAAACATACTTTCTACAGAAACGTCCTCTACTTCTACGACTAGCGAATACAACGATTTAGAAAGTTATTGCAGTTATGCTTCCTTATCTGTAGGCTAACTGAAGGAAATCACACAAACACCGATCGTAGTATATCGCAGAATATTTGTACCTACCTGAACACTGTGACTTAAAATACTCTCTAGGAATTTGTAATCCTGCTTTTCCACTTCATTAATTCACAAATAATTATGCAGGGTGCTTCACAATTCATGTTACACACCTCTAGAGATTGTAGAGGTAACTTAATAGATCATGTTTTACATAGGGTCCCATACTAGGAAATGCCATTGCGAATCTGTACATACCGGGTGATTCCGTGATGATGTTACAGACTTTCAGAGATGATGGGGAGAGATACATGTATCAATTTGAGGTAAGAGTCTCTGTTTTGGACACGAACGAGTGGAAAGTTACAAGTGAAAATCATTTTGAATCCTCAGATAGCCGAAATACTTATACCGGTATTGTAGTTGCTAATAACGTAGGGTATGCAACTTTCTGAGGTGGTATTATGAACCGAGATAAGAAAAATGTTAGTGAACATGGATTCTAAAATGCATACCGGAGGTACTATGAGCACATAATCATCCTCGCTAGTGTGAAACACATCTCCTCTCTATGAACAGGTGCTCATAGCTCTTACGTTATGTCCCTTGGAGGCTATTTTTCTTTGACATTTTTCCTTGCTTTGGTCTGAAAGCTGCCTACATTATTATGAACAATAGTACCGGTACATGTACACCGCTGTCAGAGACATCAGAAACATTTCCTCTGGTAACTATAGTCTCGTAGATACATACATATAGAGGCGCCGACGCCTATAACTTTGATGCTCGTTGGATGATGTTCTCAGACATGGGTTCTCATGTAAAACTTGATAGACTAATTCTCCTCTACAACCTCCAGAAGTGTGTAACATGTATTGTGAAACACCCAGAACATTTTTGGTGCCATAAGTGAACGTTACTTTCCTGTTCTGCTTTTCAATCTTTATTTATATATCATTTCGTAAATATAAATGTTTACTTTTTAGTACATTATTTATACAATGGTCAGGGATTGTATCGTGGCTTCACACTGTTCACGGAGAATCTGCAATACAGTTTCCTTCGAGATCCTAAACGTGTACAATATGCTGGTGAGTGTTTCTCCACTAGCCAAATACCAGTGTCACTACCAGAGAAAGTGAAATTCTGTCTCTAGACGTACTTTCTTCTTTCTTTAATTTTCCGTCTACAAGATGAAACGATTATCCAAAGTCACTTGGAGTAATATGGACAAAGTGTCAGAAATCCTCGCAGTCTTTCAAAGTCGAAATTAATTACAGCCGAGACGAGATCCCTTCACAAACAGTTCACATTCCACCAAAGCATCGTCTTTGGATTTCTTTGTCTGTCCATTATTATTGCTGCACAAGCCACGATTTTGTCTGTCCATTATTATTGCTGCACAAGCCACGATCCCATCAAGCACACCCATATTTAACAGATATCGAAGAAAAAGCATTGAGGTGTGTACATGCGAAAATGTCTCTAAACTGTCTACGTATATTGCACAGTTACCTACATGTTTATACACAGTCCCATTACAGCGTATATAGTCAGTCACTCGATTTTGTATACCGGATTGTGGTTACATAAAGTCGAAACAGAGGAGGCTGTAGTTGAGAAGAAATTGCGTCAGGGTTTTAGCCTTGCACCTGATTGTTCATACTGTACATTGAGCAAGTTGTACAGCACATAAGGAGGAATTTGGAAACAGGTTAACATCACGGAGAAGAATTAAAGATTTGTTGGTGACATTGTAATTCTGTGAGAGAGGGCCAAGTGCTTGGAAGAGCAGCTGAGCTTAACTGATAATGTCTTAGTGAGGGGTTATAAAGTGAAGATCCATGAAATCAAACCAAGTATAATGGAATGTAGTTGAATTAAATCAGGCGATGCTGAGACAAATAGATTGGAAAATGGCACACTGAAAAAAGTGGTTTAATTTTTCTATTTGGGCTGGAAAATTAGCTATTATCACCGAGTAAGAGAGCATACTAAATGCAAACTAGCAGTAGCAATTAAGTATTTGTGAAACGGAGAAATACGTTGTGTTTCAATATAAGTTTATATGTTAGCAAGTTTTTTCTTAATTACGTTGTATGAAATTTAAAATTTAGTCGGATAGATCGAGAGATTCATGAAGAAGTAATGAATCAAATTGGGGAAAAGGAATAGGTTGCTATGACACATTCAGAGGCATCTACGAATCGTCAGTTTGATGACGGAGGGAATCGTGTGTGCTGAATATTGTGGAAAGAGACTAAGACTATCCTTCTCAGTGTAGACTAGTGCAGAGAGCTGCGTCAGATATGCCACATCAGCACAAGGCCTTAACTGCTGCCACAATACACGTATTAAACAATTAACCTTTAAACTCCGTAGGTTTTTGTATTTTCAAACGACTGAGGAACTTGTGTCAATGGACGGCAATAACAAGAAAGGTAGACTCGTCGTCGTCCTTGCAGTTATTCTGGTAGTTGTTGCTGTGATATCCAGTCCGAAGATTGGCTTATGAAAATCTCTTCATGCCTGAATAACTATTCAACCTACATCAATTGCAGCCTGCTTACTGTAGTAAGTCACTGGTGTCCCTCTACCGAGAATAATTAATACCCGTACGTTATATTGTACACTTGTGAAGGTCACAGAGTTGAGATCAAATTCCAAGATAAAAACTGGACAAAGATATAGAGAAATATTAACCCCCCGTTTCAATGTATAATGTACGTCCTCTTTCGCCACAGATGACAAGCTGCATAAAATAAAACCGTAGCTAACTCAGTATTATGGTTACTGTCAACTTGTGGAAACTCTAGAAACTCATCACCTGCAAAGAAAAAAAAATATTACCTCCACATGAACAGAAAAAACTGGCAATCAGCATCAGAACCACAGAGACACCATCACGATAAAAGACGTACATCAGGCAGTTTATAACTTACGTCCCATTGTAAAACACAATGATTATAGATGGCTCATTGGAGAATACGTATTTTATGCAGTTACAGAAACAAACGCAGTCGACTATGTACAATACTAGTCGACCCAGCAATGCTTCTCAATTTCTAACTATGTGTGGAATTTGTATATACGTCCCAGTCTCCTTCTCATCCCTCTCTCTATAAATCTCCTGCTCCCTCGCCTCACTCTCCTATTCCTCCACTCCTCCCCCAGTCTCTGTCCATCTCTTCGTAACCCCTCTCTCTGTACACCTCCTTCTTCCCCTCCCTCTGTCCGTTTTGTTCCCTCCCCCCCCCCCCCTCTCTCTCTCTCTATCTATCTCTTCTTCCCCCATATCTCTGAGCTTTAAACTGAATGGGTAGATCGGTTGGAATCATAAAGGGTACAGGAGATAACCTCGCTGACTCCTGCGTCTGTGAGCGTAGTAACTTCAATGACAGTATTTCCCACAGCTTTAATGGAAATCTCAGAATCCATAGTAGTATTCTAATCATAAGTCGATAAGCCATAAATTCAACCTTCTTCATTGTTCTTAAAACTGACTGCAACGTAGAAAACACAAAAGCACCCAGTTCTGTATGTAATTTTTTGTTTAATGTTGTATATAAGGAGAAAGAATGCATGTGGAAGAAACAACTTGTCTAATGACTTGATATACAAGTTAAAACTGACCATGAAAAGGAAACCAAATTGCCCAGTTTCATAGCACTACGCTTTCTTTCTCGCAATCGGTTTTACCAGAATATCGGTGCATTATTATCTCGGTACATTATTATTTCCACTACGGTCGCAGGTTCGAATCCTGCCTCGGGCATGTATGTGTGTAGTGTCCTTAGGTTAGTTAGGTTTAAGTAGTTCTTAGTTCTAGGGGACTGATGACCTCATAAGTTAAGTCCCATAGTGCTCAGAGCCATTTTGATAATCGGTTGTAAGTTTGTTGAGCTATGACGTGATACCGCATGCAGCCGAAGCAATGTGCACGGACTTACAACAAATGGTTAAGAAATATGACCATCCGATTCCTCTATATGCATTGCACATTGTTGACTGCAGGACGTTAGTTCGAGTATCGGTCAAAAATCTAAAGTAAATCGGTTAACGACCTTCCGAGATTTTTTCTAACCACGTTATACTACATGTCTCTATGTAGCAGTATAGAGGTCTATGAAGAGTATTTGTATTTAAAAGGAGCGTTCAACATACGAATATCAACAGAGTTTTTAGAAATATTTAATTGTCGTTTTACGTCAAAATTAATATATAATGTTATGTTTCTTTTCAAAATCAGAACAGCCTACAGCAACATCACTTCTTAAAAACGTCTTCTAATTTTCGTTCATTTCTCTTTCTTATGTAAATTTTTAATTTTAACGCACAGGAACACGTTTATTTTTTGGTTTCATGAACTGGTACATCTGCTGTCTTGTTGTAGAAGAGAAAAAACGTTAATAAATAAATAAAACTAATTACGTTAGCTGGCTAAATGAGTATCGTTACGAACGTTCACTCGTTTGGAGGCGACTTAATTGACACAGAGACCTCGTCGACGAAGGCAACAAATAGTAAATAATGCTGAGCGAAACAAAACAAAAAATAACTATGGGAGCAGTGGTAAGTCTTACGACTCGTATTAAGGAGGACAGCTGTCGAAATACCCGTCTGGCCGTCCAGATTTAGGTTTCGCTACATTTACTTAAATCATTTGAGGTGAATGACTCGGTGGCTTCGTCTCTAACGACCTCGGCATGAACAACTTGTTTAACCCGCGGTCTATCTTCCTCTTGCTCATCCTCTCCAAATTTTACTCCTCACACCTCGATCGATTACCAAATTCACTGATGCCTCAAGTTGTCTCCGGTCAACTGATAACTTCCTTAACTCAAGCGGTATCATAAACATATTTTCTCCCCATTTCGAATGTGCACTTCTTCATTAGTTGTCATATCTATAAATATAATTTCCTGCATTCGTCTGTAGCACCACATTTACAAAGCACCTATTCTCATCTTATCTGGCTAATCGCAAATATTTCACTTGGTACAAGACTATAATCCAGGTAAATACCTTCAAGACTTCCTAACAATGTTAACGAATATCTCTCTTTCAGTAACCCTTTTCGTGACATTGCAAGTCAGCGTTTTACATCCTTTCAGTTTTGACCATCGTCACTTGCTTGGCTGCCCGTATAACAAACCTCATTTCATAATCTAAGTCTCTCTGCATCGTCTGGCTTCATTCGACTGCTCTCCGTTAACCTTTCTTTACTTTCGCTAATGTTCATGTCGCAACCTCTTTTCCAAATACTACCCATTCTGCTCAACCGACCTGCCAAGTCCTTTGTCAGATTTACCTACGTCATTGGCAAAGCTGAAATATTTTTTCTTCTCTGTACGTTAGTACTCTTTCCAATTTCCAGCTTGGTTTCCTTCACCTTTTGCTCATTTTACATATGACATAACGTGGAGGATAGGCGAACACAGTGACTACCCCTTCATTGCTACTGTCACCTCTTGAAGTAGTGCAACAATGCAGTCTGATTTCTGTATAAGTAGTAGATTCTGCTATCTGTATTTTATCCCTCATACCTTCCAAATTTTAAACAGTGTGTTACAGCCAACATTGTCAGAACCCTTCCTGAATCAATTTCTTCTGTGTCATCAGTCTTTTGTCAGGTTTGATGCGACCCACGACGAATTCCTCTCTGTGTCTACAAATACTTCAAATACAGGCTTCCATTCCTTCGCCTATCTTCTGTGTTAACCTGTGTGGTCAGCAATGCCTCACGTTTCACAAGACACTTCGTAAGGCTGTACAAAAAATTTTGCTGTGGTTAAACAAAATAAATTTATCAGAAAAAGTTCACAAGTATACTTGTGTACACTTTTCTTCGTAATCACCATTTAGATTTAATGACTTATGGTGTCTTTACTGGATGACAGACTCGCTCAGCGTAGAATTTTGTCACATAAGACTGTAGAAAGCCTGTGACAACATCTCGAACTTTTTAACGGAGTTAAATACGGCAATCGAAGTCACTTATTGAGGGGTGTGAAGAGGTGTAACCAACTGAGCGATAGACCTGGCTTCTAAAGCGTATGGTCGATGACGCACAATTTCAACTGATGATACAAAATCAAATGGCTCTGAGCACTATGGGACTTAACATCTGAGGTCATCAGTCCCCTAGAACTTAGAACTACTTATACCTAACTAACCTAAGGACATCACACACATCCAAGCCCGAGGCAGGATTCAAACCTGCGACCGCAGCGGTCGCGCGGTTCCTGACTGAAGCGCCTATAATCGCTCGGTCACAGTGGCCGGCTAACTGATAAAACAGACCTTATGTTTTTGCTGGATAGAATGACACCAACTGTTGTCATATAGAAACGCGCTACTCGTAGTCAAGATGGAGTGTAGTGTGAAAACGTAAAAGTACATGATGTACGAGTAACAAATTAGCAATAAAACTGGATGTCCTTCTGCATACTGGATTAGAGTTTTTGTAAGCAATACAGCAAGCCAATTGAGTTTTTTTTTTCTTTTGAATAGTTCTTCTTATATTTCTCCACGTCTCAGAGAAGATTCAGACTGAATGTCGTTTCACGTCGCATTAAATCCTCATGCAAGGTATCTAAAAAAAAAAAAAAGCATCTGTAAGAGTTTTGGCTGACAGAGTTTGATGTACCCTTTCTTTTGTTTGTTAGAGAGTGGTGTGAATTACCACCATCGGTTTCTGTTCAGTCTCTGTAGTCACACTACAAACAATTGTCACCGGTCTCCGTCCATTAATTCTTCTCCAGCATAGCCGTCAGTTTGGTGTACAAACTCAAGCCATCTAAGAAGTCAATAATGACCTAATTGAGGGAATTAGCTGTTTCACGACCACACAGTGTAGTGAGAAAACGTCTCAGTACATGAAGTACGCGTAATAAATGAGCAATAAAATTGGATTCCCTTCTGCAGCTGGGATTACAGTTTTTGTAAGCAATACAGCGAGCCAATTGAGTTTCATTGCCGCAAGTTTTCAGTATAAAAGCTATTTTTCGTTGGTTAAGCAGTCCCATGGTTGACTTGAGGCTGCACATGTCAACCCATCTCTATTGGGCCAAACCCTTTATCTGAGAGCAGAACTTACACCGAGTGTCCTCAATTACTAATTCGATATATTCCAGTATCTGTCTTTCACTACTGCTTCCCTCCTCAGCAATTTCATTTACTACCGTGGAAGATATCTAACGATGTGACAACACGTGTCCTACAATTCTCTTCTCTTTTCTTTTCACTATTTTTCGCATATTTCTTTCCGCAGCCATTCTACGTAGAATCTCTTTCCTTACAGTGTCGGCCGGCCTAACTTTCAACACTCTACTGTAGCATTACAACTCATTAGCTTCCATTCTCTTTTTTCCTGGTTTCCTCCTGTCACTGATTCACTTCTATACAATCCTTTATTACAAATTGTACATTCTCAGAAATGCGTCTCTCAAATTGTGACACTTTGACTCTATTAAACTTCTTTTGGCCAGGAATGCCCTCTTTCCTCGTGCTAGTCAGCTTTTTATGTCCTCCCTCCTTCGTCGATCATTTGTTATTTTGCCTCCAAAGTAGCACTTCAAAAGCAGCAGTTCGTGGTGCCCAGCTCTGATGTTTAGGTGGATCTCATTTCTACTACTCTTCATTTCTTTCACCTTTCTTCGGTCTATCCCCATTCCTGAGCTCAACAGGCACCATTCCACTCGTGCGATTCTTCTTCTCTTGCACCGATGACAGCAATATCATCAGCGACCTTAAAACTTATAAATTTTAACCCTCAAGTTTAGACCCCCTCGTGAGCGTATTTTTCATATCTGAGACTGTTTATTGGATGTACAGATTGAACAGAAGGACAAAACGAGTGCACGCTGATCTTATATACTTTTTACTGCAAGCTCTTCGGTTTTGGCCATCTTCTTGTTCTTTCTTGATTCGTATTCGCTGCATGATTAAAAAATATTTATGCATCCAGAAGACGTGGTCGGATGTTAGTGTAACTTCGTATACGTACTCACCATTGGCAACTACACAGACTTAAATGACTTGAGTTATAACACACATAGAAAAGTTTTGCATCATCCCTGTTCCCAGAACTCCTGAAGATAGACGTTGACTGAGGATATTGTATCAAAGACGCAGTCCCTTTGACTGTTCAGAGATGTCTAAACTCGCCCAAAGATGTAAACAACCATGCATGAGCAGAGCCTATTAGACGGAGGGGATTTGACAGCCAGTCAGTTCCAATCATTCCACCGGGAACGAGGTATACAGCTTGTGTTGTCTATAGTTAAGTAGTTAAGCCATACCTAGACGGTCAGTACCGCGGCTCGATCACGTCCGCATTGTTACTTTGTGACAGGAAGGGCCCTCAACAAGGAAATTGTCCAGGTGACTCGGAGTGAACCAAAGCGATGTTTTTCGGACATGAAAGAGACACACAGAGACAGCAACTGCCGATTACATACCTCGCTCAGGCCGCCCAAGGGCTAATGCTGCAGTGGATGACCGCTACCTACGGATTATTGCTCGGAGGAACGCTGACAGCAAAGCCACCATGTTGAATAATGCTTTTCGTGCAGTCGTGTTAGTACTCAAACTGTGCACAATAGGCTGCATGATGCGAAACTTGACACCCGACGCCCATGGCGAGGTCCATCTTTGCAACGAAGACACGATGCAGCGCGGTACAGATGAACCCAACAACATGCCGAATGAACCGCTCAGGCCTGGCATCACGTTCTCTTCATCCATGAGTGTCGCATATGCCTTGAACGAGACAGTCGTCGGAGTCGTGTTTCGAGGCAAACCGATCAGGCTGAACGCTTTAGACACACTGTCCAGCGAGTGCAGCAAAGTGGAGGTTCCCTGTTCTTTTGGAGTGGCATTATGTGGGGCCGACGTACGCTGCTGGTGGTCATGGATGGCGCCGTAACGGTTGTACGATACGTGGATGCCATCCTCCGACCGATACTGCAACCATATCGGTAGCATAATGGCGGGGTATTCGTCTTCATGGACGCACCCCCATCGTGCACATTTTGCGAATGACTTCCATCAGGACGGGAACATCACTCGACTAGAGTGGCCAGCAAGTTCTCCAGACATGAACCCTTTCAACATGCCTGGGATAGATTCAAAAGGGCTGTTTATGGACGACGTGACCCATCAACCATTCTGAGGTATCTACACCGAATCGTCGTTGAGGAGTGGCACTATCTGGACCAACTGTGCCTTGATGAACTTGTGGATAGTATGCCACGGCGAATACAGGCTTGCTTCAATACAAGAGGACGTGCTACTGGTATTAGAGGTACCGATGTGTACAGCAATCTGGACCACCACAAAAATGGTTCAAATGGCTCTGAGCACTATGGGACTCAACTGCTGTGGTTATCAGTCCCCTAGAACTTAGAACTACTTAAACCTAACTAACCTAAGGACATCACACACGTCCATGCCCGAGGCAGGATTCGAACCTGCGACCGTAGCAGTCCCACGGTTCCGGACTGCGCGCCTAGAACCGGAAGACCACCGCGGCCGGCCTGGACCACCACCTCTGAAGGTCATGCTGTATGGTTGTACAACATGCAACGTGTGGTTCTCAAGAGCAATAAAAAGGGCGGAAATGATGTTTATGTTGATCTATATTCTAATTTTTTGTACAGAATCTGGGACTCTCGGAACCGAGGTGATGTTTATGTTGATCTCTATTCTAATTTTCTGTACAGATTCCGGGACTCTCGGGACCGAGGTGATGTAAAACTTTTTTTGATGTATGTATATCTGTGACATGCACAACGGCCACCGGGGAGCGTCATGGGTTCCTTCGAAACTGTTACTTAACTTGTATGATATTTCAATATACAGATTCAATTAGTAAATCAAATCAAATCATTTATGCTGCGCGAAAAGTAATAGCAACAATAACAAATGCTAATAGCTGCAAATGTAATTAGTTCGTCTCTTATCTTTCTATACAGTGATGGATTCTTGTACTGTGCCGGCTGCGGTGGTCTCGCGGTTCTAGGCGCTCAGTCCGGAACCGCGCGACTGCTTCGGTCGCAGGTTCGAATCCTGCCTCGGGCATGGATGTGTGTAATGTCCTTAGGTTAGTTAGGTTTAAGTAGTTCTAATTTCTATGGGGCTGATGACCACAGATGTTAAGTCCCATAGTGCTCAGAGCCATCTTGTACTGTGCTCAATCCTGGTGCCTTTAGCTGGCTGGAAAAGTGTGAGAGTTGTGAGGAATTCCACGGATTGAAAAATGTTTCTGTAGATAGCGAGGTTTCAGTCATGTACATGCTGAGAAGAGCGCTCTGCCAACCGAACGCAGCAGGAACGAAAAGCGAGTGGTGCCAGACACGTTAAAAAGTTCATTTGTGTGGGGAGTGCAAACAGTGCCTTTTAGCAACGGTAAAGTCTGATGGACAGGAGACCGCACGTTGGTGCTCCGAGGGGACCTTGTCGTTCGGCCCAGAGGAAGCCAGAAGGAATTTTTGTTCAGAATTTGGTAAGGAGATACCTAATTGGCTCATAGCAATTGTTTGGGTAGTGACAGAGACTTCCAGCACAGGTTCCCGTATGTACATCCACGCCTTCTCTCACGTAGTGGCGAAGACTTTCTTCCTTCTAACCCCTTCTTTGCTTAACCACAGCAGCATCCATAAGAGTGCGTATTTTTAGCATGTTTATTAAATTATTATTGGTCAGAACTCACAGATCTGTTGAATTGGCTGTGGTGATTCTGGTGCTGGCAGAACCAGCTAAGTTTTGTAGAAAAGGCTAAGCCCTTGCACCAATGCCATCGTAGTTAGCACTTCCACAAGAGGTAACATAATGGACACTACATCTACAGAGGTAGTTGTCTGCTGAAACTTAGAGCAGTACTCAGAAGCCAGGGCTGAGCTTAAAATCCTCAGAACTATTGCATCACTAGAGTAGTAAGTTTGGTCCATAGTTGTGTTCACCAAGATGAGGCGTGTACCAAGTAAGTTATCTTACACCAAAGTTTCGTTTTAAAGATCTAATTTTCACAGGTAGCTAGTGGCACCCACTTTGAGCTTTGGCGAGAGTACTATTTGTTAACTTTCCTAGGACTTAACTGAATCTGCTATCATTGTTCATACTTGGAAATACATTATTCATATCTTTTCTGTCATGTATTCATCCACCTATCATTGTTCATACTTGGAAATACGTTATTCATATCTTTTCCGTCATGTATTCATCCACCTATCATTGTTCATACTTGGAAATACATTATTCATATCTTTTCCGTCATGTATTCATCCACCGGTGCCGAGACTATTGTATGTGCTTCAAATACCTTGTTTCCTTGATAATTAATTGTATTACTGATTCAGTGGTTAAAATATTTTTGACGATTTTTAGTAGTAAATCATATTGCTATAGCGAACCTTATTTTTTTAAATAGATTATCAATATTTTCATGTGAAGTGCGATACCCATATTTCATCCTTAATTGCGTACTGGTAATTTAATTGGACATGTTTTCCACTGTGCAGCTCTGATTTATTTCAATTCTCATAATTTTATGTGGATTTTCTGACACTGTACGTCACTAGGCAAAAATTCTATAGAAGTTTGGGGTAAACTAAATGCTCAACTGTCTCCGCACACGTTGTGTTTGCCGTTGATGACACGCCTGGTAGAATATGTGAGGGGTGTCAAAAGAGTGATCAGTATGCAGGACACGGATCTGTGGCGTACTCATGTCACACAGCGTTATCAGTGCCTGACAGAGTTTGAAAGTGACTTTATTGTGTATCTCCTTTTGGCCAACTTGTCGAGTCATGCAATATTATGGGGCATTCGTACTTTTCAGGGGACATATGCTAGACTTGGGAGAGAATGGCAGGCAGTAGTATCGCCTGGTGGAGAACAAAAGTGGTAACTGGCCTCGCGACTGGCTCCTAATGACTTAGCAACAGATACGAGGTGCTATCCAGTGTTGATAGCACTTCTGAGCCAGCACGGGATGTCTCTTCTATTCGGCCAGTGCCCGATTTCGCCGCCCAGTCCGGACAAGGGAAGAAGGTGCGTACGCTAGTCATTGGGAGCTCCAGCGTTAGGCAGGTAATGGGAACCCTCAAGGAAGTAGCAGGCCGGTCGGGAAAGAATGCCCGTGTGCACTCTATGTGTTTCTCAAGGAGTTACATCCGCGGCATGGAGGAGTCTCTGCTGGGGGTTATCGAAGACAATGGGTGCAACCGGTGGCAAGTTCTGGCTCATATCGATACGAATGATGCCTGTCGCTTGGTAGAGGCATCTAGCATTGCACGCGTAGTGCAAGCTAAACTATATGAGTCGAACGCGCTCATATGCTTTCGAACAGCTTGGAAGTTCGAAACCAGAGGCTCAGACGGTACTGTGACGACCTCCGATGCGAATTACATAACCATTATCAGTGGGCTGTACTTAACAGATCAAACGTGCACTACACATAAGGAGCTGCTACTAGGCTAGCCGAATATGACTGGCATACACAAGCGGTTTATTTGGTTAGAAGAACCTCCCTTGCGGTCAATATTTTATTGCCTGCCGACATCAAAGGTAGATCTGCCACATTATTCTCAAAGAATTCTCGCCTTCGCAGATCGTAAATAGAAAAGATTAAAATGATGTTAATAAACTCAAGGAGCAGCCACAATAAGGATCCAGAATTAGAGTTGCTTATTAAATGTAGTAATCACTAGATAGTATCATGAGCAGAAAGATTGTTGAAACGGTAAGTGAATATGAAATAAATGCTAAATTCAGGTTAGAGTACTTATGTTAAGGATAGGTTAGACGACACTGATAGTGACGTATGTATTGCAGTTAAGAATTCGATAACATATATCGATATTACTACGGATTTCGAATCTGAATTAATCTGGGTGGAGTTAAACATGAAAGATGGGTCAAAATGCAAATTGGGTGCTTTTATAGACCGCCTGCGTCAACAACTGTAATGGTAGAGTGCTTCAGGTTGAAATTTATGTGCTGAGATTCGATCAGGATAGAGCCAGATAGTTCCCAACCGCAAGGTTGGACGAGTAGTACATCTTCGAGTAGTAAGATCTTTGACAGCTGACAGAGATACGTGACGCGGTAAAACTTTGGGTAATGGTGAGGAAATGCGCACAGACAGGAGACGTGTTTCGAGTCGGAGCTAGATGCCTGCAGGAGGTAGCCGGGTCGTGACAGCATCAAAGTAAGAATTGGCGCTACGCACATAATAAGCTATATATTGAGCGAAACTCGGAACATACCTGGGGAAACTAGAAAGAATAATTAATAAAATAGGTTTCCTTTGGTTAAATAATGTCTAAAAGCTAGATAGAAATCCCATTGTTGATGCAATAAGCGTTTTGTGAAACTTTCTCGTAAATCCATGCTATAGAAGTTTTTTTTTTTTTCTAGCTTTTCACATGTGCCTTAAAAGTTTGAACAATAAATGTTTTTTAGATAAAATTAGAGTTTCATCCCACACATTATGTCGTTCTCCGCATCTGTGATTGCATTGAACCAAAAGGTACATTAAAGTAAAGTTCCCATGAGTAAAGCTAATAATTTCATTTAGCAGAGTAAAATAATCTATATGCCATTGCACCGTTGGCAAGTTATTCAGATCAGGACAGAATTTTTATTAAGTAACAAACAGGGCAAAAATGTGTAAAGTTATCTAGAATGACAATTTTATGCCATTGCACTACGGCTGAGTTGAATATATGTTTTATTATTGGCTAAACGGGAAGGAGTGACGAGCTAAGTCCACAGACGCAGTCAGATGCAGGTTGGTGACTTTCATTTATTTTTACCACTAAACTTTCATGCAGTCAGAAGTGTATTTTGAGTATTAATTTTCCAACAATATTTTCATGCAGTCAGATAAAGTTCAGTTCAGTTAAATACGCAGTCAGATGCAACTTTTATTAAAGACTAAAGCAGTCACATGCAGTTCAATCTAGTTTAAATAGAGAAGTTTTACTAACAACACTTTCAAGGTAGCTAGCTGAATTCGTGATAAGTCTCCTGGTCATGCTATTATAATAGGGGGAGACTCCAACTTGCCAGGTATAGAATGGGAGAGTCATGCGAACAAAACTGGTGCCAGAGGAAGGGATTAGTGTGACGTTAATCTAAGTGACTTGTCCGGATATTACTTCGAGCAGACAATCATAGAACCAACGCATCAACATAAGGGTCTTAGACCTCCTAGCCACA
Source organism: Schistocerca nitens (assembly GCF_023898315.1). Taxonomy (NCBI): domain Eukaryota; kingdom Metazoa; phylum Arthropoda; class Insecta; order Orthoptera; family Acrididae; genus Schistocerca; species Schistocerca nitens. The sequence goes on along the minus strand of NC_064620.1, from coordinate 182,532,010 downwards.
AAATATCTAAACATTTCGAATCAACTGATGAAGAGGAGAGTATCAGTCATCGTAAGATAGTGATAGCTTCAACTAATACACATGTTATGTCTGTTAAAAAAGGTTGGAAAATATTTTTGCTCAGCAAGAGTTATGAGATTCAAATACTCAGTGCTGGGGAGAGAGATTTGCAGCACACATGGAAACAATTTAAAGCCATCTTTCAGTACGCCTCAGACATTTATTTCCGAATAAGACCGTAAAGTGTGGTTTAACGCTTACGTTAAAAATTGCTACCTAAACAAGGAGAACTTCGTCACATATCGAAAAGTCCAAAACCTATCTGACAAACAAAAGGTGAAATAAATAAAAATGAGTATAAGGATATCAACGATGGGAGCGTTTAATGAATCTGAAACTGAAACTGTGCCAACCAAGCTGACTAAAACTACAGAGAGGTTTCAATCTTAAATGAAATCAGTAAGAGTCTCGATAGATCATCAGTGATGTTTCATTTTGGAGTCGCCATTCTTCCTGATTAATCTGATACGGCTGCCACGAACTCCTGTGCCATCCTCTACATCTCGATGCAGCTCTTGCGCTATACGCTCTCAGTTAGCCAGTCGCTGACTTCCTGTACAGTTTTTATCCTCTATAGCAAACTCTGGTACGCTGGAAGTTATTTCTTAATCTCTTCAATACAGGTCGTGTCCCTCCCTCTTCTCAGCGTTTTCCGTATGTTCTTTCCTTCGCGTATTCTAGGGAGAACTTCGCTCCTAACCTTATGTCCACCTTATTATCAAAATTCTACAGTAGCACCACATCACTTAAGCTTCTTTTGTCCTCTGTTCTCGTTTTTCCCTCAGTCCCTGATTCAGTACCAAACAATCAAACGACCATTTTCAGAAATTCCCTCAAGGCCTATGTTTGGCACCAGTAAACTTCTTTACGACAAGAACCCCATCTTTGTCAATGCTAGTCTGTTTTTTATGTCTTCCTTATCCCGTCCATCATAGGTTATTTTGCTGCCTGCAATTGGAAATGAGCGTACGGTATTGTGGGCCGAGAGTGCCCCATTCGGGGAAGTTCCGCTGCCGAGGGCAAGTACTTATTGCATGCGACGCCACATTCGGCGACTTGCGCGTCGGAGATATATGTATCCTTAACATTATTTACTTCGTGATCTCAGATCTAGTGTCTCACTATTCTTGTTTCTGATACATCTCATTACTATCGACTTTCTTTGATCTCAGTCCATATTCTGTACCAAATAAACTGTTCATTCTGTAATTCTTCTTCACCTTCACTGACGATAGCAATATTATCACACAATCTTTTCACTGTCATCATTTCCTTCCGAATTTTAAATCCACTGGAAAACCATAGAGTTATTTCTGTCATTGTTTCCTCTGCATGTAGACTGAACAGAAATCGTGACACACTCCATTCCCATCTTACACTCCTTTTAATCCTAGCATTTCGTTCTAGGTCTCCCAGTCTTACGGTCGTCTCTTGGTTCTGGTACATATTGGACATTACCCGTCAGTCTTGTACCTTACTGTGGTTTCTCTCAGAATTATTAACAGCTTGAGCACTTCGCGTTGTCGAAAGCTTTTTCCAGATGATTTTGCTGGAAGCTTGCTTACATTATCATCGAACCAACGAGACGAAGTTTTAGTATAACATTTAAAGAACACACGAGAGATTCCGAAAGGAGTTAGTCAATTTTGATCTACATCTAAAAAATTTATGTCATATAGCGAACAAAGTCAAAAATGCTATGAAAATTTTAGATAGAATATCAAAAGGTCTAACCACGAACATAATGGATGAACTACATATTCAAACACGCACGAAGAAGACATTCTAATGATATCCTCAACGAATAAAACAGACCACAAACATAAAAATTCTGAGGAAAACTTTACTGACACAACAGTAAAAGATAAGGGATGAAAACAACATGATAAACAAAGAGCAATAGGAAACATTAAGGGAGCATATCTACATAATGCACAGTATCAGTGTGAAAAGATATCTCTTACAGCCCAAGACGTAATTTACTTCTAAACATACAATGATGGAAGAAATATTCTGACCACCTCCTTAATAGCATCTTCGTCGGTCTTTTCGTGTCAGGTATTTGCTGGTAGGTTCGTGGAGGTGGGAGGCATCAGACGTCTACATCTACAACTACGTCCATACTCCGCAAGCCACCTGACGTTGTGTGCCGGAGGGTACCTTGAGTACCTCTATCGGTTCTCCCTTCTATTCCAGTCTCGTATTGTTTGTGGAAAGAAGGATTGTCGGTATGCCTCTGTGTGGGCTCTAATCTCTTTGATTTTATCCTCATGTTCTCTTCGCGAGATATACGTAGGAGGGAGCAATATACTGCTTGATTCTTCGGTGAAGGTACGTTCTCGAAACTTCAACAAAAGCCCGTACCGAGCTACTGAGCGTCTCTCCTGCAGAGTCTTCCACTGGCGTTTATCTAGCATTTCCGTAACGCTTTCGCGATTACTAAATGATCCTGTAACGAAGCGCGCTGCTCTCCGTTGGATCTTCTCTATCTCTTCTATAAACCCTATCTGGTACGGATCCCACACTGCTGAGCAGTATTCAAGCAGCGGGCGAACAAGCGTACTATAAGCTACTTCCTTTGTTTTCAGATATCCTTAGGATTCTTCCAATGAATCTCAGTCTGGCATCTGCTTTACCGACGATGAACTTTATATGATCATTCCATTTTAAATCAATCCTAATGCGTACTCCCAGATAATTTATGACATTAACTGCTTCCAGTTGCTGACCTGCTATATTGTAGCTAAATGATAAGGGATCTTTCTTTCTATGTATTCGCAGCACATTACACTTGTCTACACTGAGATTCAATAGCCATTTCCAGCACCATGCGTCAATTCGCTGCAGATCCTCCTGCATTTCAGTACAATTTTCCATTGTTACAACCTCTCGATATACCACAGCATCACCCGCAAAAAGCCTCAGTGAACTTCCGATGTCATCCACAAGGTCATTTATGTATATTGTGAATAGCAACGGTCCTACGACACTCCCCTGCGGCACACATGAAATCACTGTTACTTCGGAAGACTTCTCTCCATTGAGAATGACATGCTGCGTTCTGTTATCTAGGAACTCTTCAATCCAATTACACAATTGGTCTGATAGTCTATGTGCTCTTACTTTGTTCATTAAACAACTGTGGGGAACTGTATCGAACGCCTTGCGGAAGTCAAGAAACGCGGAATCTACCTGTAAACCCGTGTCTATGGCCCTCTGAGTCTCGTGGACGAATAGCGCGAGCTGAGTTTCACACGACCGTCTTTTTCGAAACCCATGCTGATTCCTACAGAGTAGATTTATAGTGTCCAGAAAAGTCATTATACTCGAACATAATACGTGTTCCAAAATTCTACAACTGATCGACGTTAGAGATATAGGTCTATAGTTCTGCACATCTGTTCGACGTCGTTTCTTGATAACTGGGATGACCTGTGCCCTTTTCCAATCCTTTGGAACGCTACGCTCTTCTAGAGACCTACGGTATACCGCTGCAAGAAGGGAGGCAAGTTCCTTCGCGTACTCTGTGTAAAATCGAACTGGTATCCCATCAGGTCCAGCGGCCTTTCCTCTTTTGAGTGATTTTAATTGTTTCTCTATCCCTCTGTCGTCTATTTCGATATCTACCATTTTGCCATCTGTGCGACAATCTAGAGAAGGAACTACAGTGCAGTCTTCCTCTGTGAAACAGCTTTGGAAAAAGACATTTAGTATTTCGGCCTTTAGTCTGTCACCTTCTGTTTCAGTACCATTTTTGTCACAGAGTGTCTGGACATTTTGTTTTGATCCACCTACCGCTTTGACATAGGACCAAAATTTCTTAGGATTTTCTGCCAAGTCAGTACATAGAACTTCACTTTCGAATTCATTGAACGCCTCTCGCATAGCCCTCCTCACACTACATTTCGCTTCGCGTAATCTTTGTTTGTCTGCAAGGCTTTGACTATGTTTATGTTTGCTGTGAAGTTCCCTTGGCTTCCGCAGCAGTTTTCTAACTCGGTTGTTGTAGCACGGTGGCTCTTTACCATCTATTACGATCTTGCTTGGCACATACTCATTTAACGCATATTGTACGATGGATTTGAACTTTGTCCACTGATCTTCAGCACTATCTGTACTTGAGACAAAACCTTTGTGTTGAGCCGTGAGGTACTCTGAAATCTGCTTTTTGTCACTTTAGCTAAAAAGAAAAATCTTCCTACCTTTTTTAATATTTCTATTTACGGCTGAAATCATCGATGCAGTAACCGCTTTATTATCGCTGGTTCCCTGTACTGCGTTAACTGTTTCAAATACACTCCTGGAAACTGAAATAAGAACACCGTGAATTCATTGTCCCAGGAAGGGGAAACTTTATTGACACATTCCTGGGGTCAGATACATCACATGATCACACTGACAGAACCACAGGCACATAGACACAGGCAACAGAGCATGCACAATGTCGGCATTAGTACAGTGTATATCCACCTTTCGCAGCAATGCAGGCTGCTATTCTCCCATGGAGACGATCGTAGAGATGCTGGATGTAGTCCTGTGGAACGGCTTGCCATGCCATTTCCACCTGGCGCCTCAGTTGGACCAGCGTTCGTGCTGGACGTGCAGACCGCGTGAGACGACGCTTCATCCAGTCCCAAAAATGCTCAATGGGGGACAGATACGGAGATCTTGCTGGCCAGGGTAGTTGACGTACACCTTCTAGAGCACGTTGGGTGGCACGGGATACATGCGGACGTGCATTGTCCTGTTGGAACAGCAAGTTCCCTTGCCGGTCTAGGAATGGTAGAACGATGGGTTCGATGACGGTTTGGATTTACCGTGCACTATTCAGTGTCCCCTCGACGATCACCAGTGGTGTACGGCCAGTGTAGGAGATCGCTCCCCACACCATGATGCCGGGTGTTGGCCCTGTGTGCCTCGGTCGTATGCAGTCCTGATTGTGGCGCTCACCTGCACGGCGCCAAACACGCATACGACCATCATTGGCACCAAGGCAGAAGCGACTCTCATCGCTGAAGACGACACGTCTCCATTCGTCCCTCCATTCACGCCTGTCGCGACACCACTGGAGGCGGGCTGCACGATGTTGGGGCGTGAGCGGAAGACGGCCTAACGGTGTGCGGGACCGTAGCCCAGCTTCATGGAGACGGTTGCGAATGGTCCTCGCCGATACCCCAGGAGCAACAGTGTCCCTAATTTGCTGGGAAGTGGCGGTGCGGTCCCCTACGGCACTGCGTAGGATCCTACGGTCTTGGCGTGCATCCGTGCGTCGCTGCGGTCCGGTCCCAGGTCGACGGGCACGTGCACCTTCCGCCGACCACTGGCGACAACATCGATGTACTGTGGAGACCTCACGCCCCACGTGTTGAGCAATTCGGCGGTACGTCCACCCGGCCTCCCGCATGCCCACTATACGCCCTCGCTCAAAGTCCGTCAACTGCACATACGGTTCACGTCCACGCTGTCGCGGCATGCTACCAGTGTTAAAGACTGCGATGGAGCTCCGTATGCCACGGCAAACTGGCTGACACTGACGGCGGCGGTGCACAAATGCTGCGCAGCTAGCGCCATTCGACGGCCAACACCGCGGTTCCTGGTGTGTCCGCTGTGCCGTGCGTGTGATCACTGCTTGTACAGCCCTCTCGCAGTGTCCGTAGCAAGTATGGTGGGTCTGACACACCGGTGTCAATGTGTTCTTTTTTCCATTTCCAGGAGTGTAGTTCGGGTTTGTTTGTCACGAGAAGGTCTAATATGTTATCGCCACGAGTCGATTTTCTGTTTCACTGCTCAAGGTAGTTTTCAGATAAAGCACTTAAAAAAATTTCAATGGATTCTTTGTCCTTGCCACCCGTTATGATGGTTTGAGTCTCCCAGTCTATATCCGGCAAATTAAAATCTGCACCCAGAACTATAAAATGGTGGGGAAATCTATTCGAAATATTTTCCAAATTATCCTTCAGGTGCTCAGCCTCAAAAGCTGCTGAGCCAGGGGGCCTATAGAGACATCCAATTACCATGTCTGAGCCTGCTTTAACCGTGACCTTCACCCAAATTATTTCAGATTTAGGATCTCCGTCAATTTCCTTCCATACTATTGCTCTTCTTATCGCTATAAACACGCCTCCCACTTCACTGTCCAGCCTGTCTCTGCGGTATACATTCCAATCTGAGTTTAGGATTTCATAACTGTTTACGTCTGGTTTCAGCCAACTTTCTGTCCCTAGTACTATGTGGACATTGTGACCGTTTATGTCTACGCACACGTCATGTAATTCTCATAGAAAATGCGCCGCAGATTTGCGTACGTGGTGATAGCGCCCGATAGCAACCCAGGCGGGTTCTATAGGATTTACATCAGGCGAATTTGGTAGCCGAGAGATCAACGTAAGTGTAATGCTCCTCAAGCCACTGTAGCACGGTTCTGTCTCCGAGACACGGAGAGTTCAAAAATGGTTCAAATGGCTCTGAGCACTAAGCGACTTAACTTCTGAGGTCATCAGTCGCTAGAACTTAGAACTAATTAAACCTAACTAACCTAAGGACATCACACACATCCATGCCCGAGGGAGGATTCGAATCTGCGACCGTAGCGGTCGTTCGGCTCCAGACTGTAGCCCCTAGAACCGCGCGGCCACTGCGGCTGACGGACAGTTATTCTGCTGAAGGATGACATCCTCGTTGTGGAAGACTTCAAGCGTGATGGGAGACAGACGGTTCGCAGCTGTCAGTCGGTCTTCGATTACTACCACAGATCCCATGCGAGCACATGAGAAAGTCACCCATAGCAAATTACGCTTCCACCCGCTTGCGCTCGTGGCGCGCGGCACTTTTCGAGCCGCCGTCCACGTCGATAACGGTATTTGTGGAGACGACCATCGACCTAGTGAAGCAAACACGTGATAATCAAGAAGAGCCGTCACGTTCCACCGATCGATGGTCGAATCTCGATAGTCCAGTGCCAACTGCAATCGTAATTGACGATGTCGTTGGGCCAAAATGGGAACACGTAAGAATGGTCTGCTGTGGAGCTCCATGTTTAACAACATACTATGAAAGGTGTGCTACAGAACATTTGTAGGTGCACCAGCATTGTGCTCTTTCGACAAAGACGCCACCCATCACCACCTATCCTACTTTACAGAGTAGACAAGCCTCTGAACATCACGTTCTGTGAAGATCGGTAGATTTCCAACCATTTAGCCCCTAGTGGTAATTTCATTGTCCTGTATTTTTCTGTAGATGCTCACGACAGTAGCACTTGAACATTCGACCAGCTCAGCGCAGTAATAATCTGCCCTTTGTCAAAGTCGCTTATCTCAATGGAGTTCTCCATTTGCTGCCCAAATCTTCAGCAGCGTGATCCCACGTCCGTGTCTGCTCCACTTACATAATTTTGTTCCTGCGTCATGTCTGCCAACGCCACGTATGTAAACAACGTAATACATGAAATAACATACGTTCTAAGATGACTTATGGACGTCACAATATCTAGACGTAAAAATAATATCACATATAATCTCATAGTACCGTTACATAGACCTAGAATATAAAAGAAATATCAACAGGATCACTTGAAAATAGCACATCTTCCGAATCAATTTATAAGATTAAAAACAATTGCAGATAGTTTTGTCAAAAGTCTCAAGAAGATATATTATAACCTGATGCAAGCTCCTGGCCCAGCAGGGAAGTACGTATTTGTTTCTGGTTTAGGCCACATCTCTGATAAGACACAGGTAAATACGTTATTTGTGTTATCAGACACTGGAAGTCCAGTTGTCTTATTTAAATTGCAAACACTTTTACTTAGAATTTTTTGTCATTTCTGGTCTTACACTGCTTGCTTTGCTTTGTTCTGTAACAGTTTTCGTTTTCGTTTCGCTCGCTGCTACAGCTTCACTGATGTAAAGCTGGATGTTTGGCTTCAAAACAAAGCAGGCAACGCAAAAACGTGAACAAATGAAAGTATTTTTTTGCACACAATTTAAAATTACCGTCTCCCGTACAGATTTGCGTCCATTCTATAAGACTGCCCGAGGGAGAGAGTGATTTCTTACTCTTGTTTGTTTCCCTTTCGTGGATGACAAGTGAAATCACTCACGGCATAAATAAATCTTCCTCTCAAGTAACAGTATAATCGATACAAAAGATATGAAACCTAAAAATACTGAATGTAAAGTGTCAGATTAGTTCACAAAGTAAACCATAGTGCTATACGATACCGCCACCGTTAGTGTGTGATATGAGGTACGCCCAGAAACGGCATAAACCAATCGCTTAACAGTTTACTTTTTGCCATAGCTCATTTTCACTTCACATTAAAACCAGCACACCTACCTCCCTCGTTTTTTTTCTATTTTACTTGAGAATTAAGGGCTTGCCGGGGTGGCCGAGCGGTTCTAGGCGCTGCAGTCCGGAACCGCGGGACTGCTACGGTCGCAGGTTGGAATCCTTCCTCGGGCATGGATGTATGTGATGTCCTTAGGTTAGTTAGGTTTAAGTAGTTCTAAGTTCTAGGGGACTGATGACCTAAGATGTTCAGTCCCATAGTGCTCAGAGCCATTTGAACTTTGAGAATTAAGTAAATATTTCTATGAAGTATACAAGGAAATTTACCGCAAAGTTACACAACGCCAGAATAACTTTACGCAGTTAAAAACTGAACTACTAAAATATTTTTGTACATAATTATTCTCTAACTTCTTATTTTATAATAATGGGCCTTTTTCTTTAAGTAATATTCGATCAACGATATTTTACCATAGTACGACAGTTTAATTACCGTTAAAACATGTAATTCTGTAATGTTGTAACAGATGCTAGTGTAGTTTTCTATTCTTTACCAGCACTGATGAATGTTACATCAGTAATTAATAACTTCATGTACTATGTAAGCTTTCACGGCCGGTATTGTCTTCACTTAAAACTTCCGGGCTGATAGGCCGTGGTCGAAGTATAAAACTGTCTCCTGACTTTTCGTCTCCGACTGCGGGAGACGTCCTCGGAGGTAAAGCCGCTTTACCTCAGAGGACGTCTCCCGCAGTCGGAAACGAAACGTCAGGAGACAGTTTTATACTTCGACCACGGCCTATCAGCCCGGAAGTTTTAAGTCAAAACTTCATGTACTCTCTCCGATAGCTGCATGTAACTGGTTATCCGGCCAACTTAATGTGTCCACAGGCAGACCAGGAAAGTAGATTATTCCTTTGTGTAATCTAAACATAGTTTACCTAGAATGGACCATAAATTCGCTATCAGACATGGGAGCTCAAGAAAACTGTATTAGAGTTCGCCGTCTATGGCTCCAACGTACCACCTGGTTTCGCATCAAAATGCCGTGCCTGGTACCCCAAAAAGTGAGTTGTCCTTCCATGTTATAATAATGGGTCGCAGTGTTACCTGAATCCACGTGGCTGGCGTCATTCCGAACGACGTGAGCCACGATTTTGTACCAGCTGAAACTGCTATCAGAGAGTGTTCCAGAAATCAGAGACTTACCCCAAGTAAACGTAATACGAGCTGATATTTTCCTTCACGACCTTACAGCTATTCTTCTGAGTGCTTTACTTAACTATCCACTATCTGTACTCCATTTGACCACTACATCCAAACCTGACGTTAGTCGATACCTTACTCAAAATTCGACTTGTACATGTTGCAAAGGTGCATCTAAGTGGTTTGTACCTACGTTACCCTTTTTCTAAGAGATTAATGACGAAAGCGACTGTCCACCAATCACACATCACCATGAACGAGCCTTCGATATGGTCACGCGCGTCCAAAGGCTCAGCGACACCAGGGATCTGAGGCGAAGCCGGAGGTCTCAAACAGCCTTCACGGCGCCTGCGTTAACGCCGTTTGAGCTCTGGGTAGGAGACCGAAAGAGCGACAACATCATCCAAACAGCTTCAAACTGCTGCACTGAGACCAGTTATTCGTCCGTCCACACATTACTATTGATATTTCATTCCATGCGAAAACACAAAACGCTTAACACAAAAATCTGTTAAACACGAATGAACCTGCGGTCTTGATGAATTATTATGTTATTTCGTACGTTGTTCTGTTAATACGAAACAAGAATTGTTTAGCACGGAAATATTATGCGTCACTGAAAAGAAAAAAAAACCTTTCGGCAGTCACTATCGCCTAATGATATGCACTGATGATTGGGATGTTGCAAGATTCATCTTAATGGCCTCGGAAGCCCTTCAGAATAATGTCTTTTATTAACAACCACCTCAACTGTATTTTGGTGCTTTATTACTGTACCACTACGGATTTCGTGGCGCTTAGGCTGCTCAAAAAAATGGTTCAAATTGCTCTGAGCACTATGGGACTCAACTGCAGAGGTCATAAGTCCCCTAGAACTTAGAACTACTTAAACCTAACTAACCTAAGGACGACACACACATCCATGCCCGAGGCAGGATTCGAACCTGCGACCGTAGCGGTCGCGCGGTTCCAGACTGTAGCGCCAGAACCGCTCCGCCACCAGCGGCCGGCGCTTAGGCTGCATTTTTAGGTGTCACGCCATTAAAACTTTATGACAGAGCACGTCCCCTTGAAACGTCCCCTTAGAAAAATTATATATGACTGTGCTTAAACTGACACACAGTATTTTTTTAGCGCAACGCAATTTGACTTTCAATAATCCCTACAAAAGAATGGCCCTGACTAACATTAACCTATACCATTCATAAATCACTTACCTTAGAAAAATCTTCGTTACTCGAACTACTGCAATACAGCGAGAGCCACTACTGCCAGCTAAATAAAAGATTCAAACTACGGAAGGCACTAACTAATGATAAGCATAGTCAGCAAATGAAATATTTTAATTGAGAACAAACAATGTATTGACCTTAATAGTCATAATATATATAGCAGTTCATGACATTCATTCTTACAAATGTACTGTTTCTGATGGACACACCTCCAGACTATCCATTCTCAAAAATCCGCCATCTCACTTCCCCACATCCACCACTGCTGGTGGCTCACCTCCAACTGCAAAGCGCTATGCGCTGTTAACAGCCAACTGCCCAACACTACAATAGCAAATTCCAACAATGCCACCCAGCCACAGACAAGCACACAGCACAGCCAGTGAATTTCATACAGAGCGCTAGGTGGCGGTGGAGTTACCAATATAAGAACCTAAACAGCCTACTTACACCCTATACGCGGTTCCATAGAGACTAGAGAAGCGATCACTATGATACAATTTGTTCTAGGCACATCGACTGTGTTGGAATTTGGCAGTTTCTAATCCATGACATGCCATCTTTTAGCGGTCTTTTGTATTTGAGGCACGACGATTGATGGGAAAAATGGTTACGAGCTTTTCCGCTCTAATGTTTAATCATATGTCACCTGAAGATGTGGCTTTAACGATACGAAACCGGTAGTACTACAGTTATAATGGACCAAAATACAGCTGAAGCGGTTATTAATACCAAAAGATGAGTCCTCATAGCAGTGGTTGCCTCACCTACAAGGTTGTCTGCCTCCAGAATGAGTCCCTACTCTCGCCAGTTATGTCACCCCTGTGGCCGTACGTTGTACACACATTCAAGCATAGGTAGCCTCCACACTTGCAGATTTTGTAAATATCACAGAGGCCTGTAAATAATTAATGTACACCAACCCATATGATGTTTTATGCGAGGTTTCAAAAGAACGAAAAACTAAAAAGCCTCGCGGGATTAGCCGAGCGGTCTAGGGCGCTGCAGTCATGGACTGTGCGGCTGGTCCCGGCGGAGGTTCGAGTTCTCCCTCGGGCATGGGTGTGTGTGTTTGTCTTTAGGATAATTTAGGTTAAGTAGTGTGTAAGCTTAGGGACTGATGACCTTAGCAGTTAAGTCCCATAAGATTTCACAGACATTTGAACATTATTTTTTGGGAAAAACTAAATGCAGCATTTTCTACCGTAAGAACATCCTGAAACCTTTATGTATTTATGTAAATGCATCAAAATACACATTAAAATAAACGTTGCATCCCTACATGGTTAAGTAAACAATATTTTACTGATAACATTAATTACCATTTTTGTTATTGGACATAAACACTTTCGTTTATTAAGTTCTCAGTGTGAGTTAAGAGGCTAAATGTTATGTGCTGCATGAATCTTGAAACATGTTCGTAATGACTACCGTGCGACCATGTGAATCATACTGCGTAATCGAGCAGTGAGTCACGTAATAGAATGATGCGGTTAATACAAAATAGCCAGCATAAGTATTTCGAAGCAAAATCGGTACTCCTGTTCTTAAGATTAGTGAAGATGACATTATTTTCAGATTACCTGCTTTTCAGAAAATACCAAGTTCTTAAAATGATTAAATTTAATACGTAAGATTGAACCTCAATCTTTCTTCTTGTTGTTCATCTTCCACAAAATTTACTCCTCACACCTCTCTCTGTTATCAAATTCCTCGATGCCTCAGGCTGTCTCCGGTCATCTGATATTCCTTTAGTTAAATGGTTCCATAAATTTATCTTCTCTCGATCCCTATTCGGTAACTCTTCAATAGTTTTTATATGGTTAATCACATGTAGCTCACTCGTACAAGACTACAGTCCAGGGAAAGAACTTTCAAGACTTCCTAACATTTATAATTATATTCCATGTTAACAAATACTTCCGATTCAGTGACCCTTTTCTTACTATTGCAATTCGGTGTTTTGTATCCTATCTACTCTGACCACCGTCAGTTCCTTTACTGCCCAAATAGAAAACCTCATTTTCGAATTTCAGTATCTCATTTCATAATCTAATTTCTACTTTCCTTTAATTTTCCTGATATTCATCTCATAATATCTTTTCCAGACACTACTCTTGCCGCTCTACCGATCCTCCATGTCCCTTGTCGACTCTGGCAGAAGCACGTCCGTCGAAAATTTTAACTTTTTCTTTTCTTCCCTGAACTTTAATCCAATTTCCTATTTTCACCTTGATTTCCTGTAACTCTTGCTCATTCTACGAAGTAAACAACATAGAGGGTAGGCTAACACAGTTACTCGGTCACGCCACAGCTGCGACCCTTCTTCAAGCACTTCTCTGCAGTCTGATTTCTGTAAAAGTTCGAGAGACAACTTCTGCTACCTGTATTTTATCTCTGTTACGATAAGAAGTTGAAACAGCGTATTCCAGCTAACACTGTTACAACCTTTCTCTGAAGCTATGAAAGCTATACACTGAGGTGAAATAGGTATGGGATATTTCGTAACACCGTGTCGGACCTCCTTTTGCCCAGGGTAGTACAGCATCGCGATGTGAAACTCTTACAGTAATATACTGGCGTGCCTAGAGTCAAAACAACGCTGCTAGTGAAAAATCAACCATATCAAACAAATCTGAACCTGCTACTGAACAGGTACCCCCCTGCCCAAAGATTAACTGGATTATCACATGGGAAATTGCTGCCACCTCTCAGAAATAAACTGCCTGACAAAAAAAATGTGATGTACCCATTAGACACGTCCGGATGTCAATGTAACTTCGTGCATGTACACACCGAATCTTTGCGACAGGTAGAATGGCCACCGGAGTTCGTTGGTGCTGTTTGAGTTTAGCGATGTTACGAGTCCTGGTAGGGTGAACAGAGGACATGAACGCCGTCAGATATTGTGTAACCAGTGAGGAGATCCTTGAGACGACAAGTACTCTTGCGAGACACATTATCAACATCTCAAGATGTTTGTAAGGAGCCTTACTGTGAGTTCTTATTGTTCCAGCGTAACATCAAGCTCCGGCATTTCGGCCTGGAACGTTACAGCAGAGAGGACTGTGAGACGACGGCAGCCAATAGTAGGTTGACTAGGACGACACCACAATTGGAACGGCATCTACACGAAGTGCATCACCGCCTAGCCGTGGCGGCAGTGGAAGACGAGCCGTCATACAAACGCTACAGCAATGACTTAAGAACTGAACTGTTTGGCTGCATTGAAATTGTATATACTGAAGGACACTGATTATTTGCATGTCGCCATTTGCTTGCGACACACCTTTGTTAATACGCAATGTATTGTCAGTTTAACTTACTGCAATAACTCCATTAATATGATTTACTTGAATTGCTTTCTAGCGATCCGAGAAAACAGCTTCCTAGACACTCTATATTAGACGAGTGGGCAGGATATTACACTTATTTGGCCAGCTGTTCGAATCATAGAGTTTTCAGAATTCTTTCAAATCTGCACCTGCCATCCAGAAAAAGTGATGGCTTCTCTACAACGTTCTGTGTCATTCATCACCATTGATCGTAGTTTGCCGGCCGGTGTGGCCGAGCGGTTCTGGAACCACGCGACCGCTACGGTCGCAGGTTCGAATTCTGCATCGGGCCTATGTGTGATGTCCTTAGGTTAGTTAGGTTTAAGTAGTTCTAAGTTCTAGGGGACCAACGACCACAGATGTTAAGTCCCATACAGCTCAGAGCCATTTTGAGCCATTTGATCGTAGTTTAGCTGCAGCCTGAAAACTAAACTCAGCCGGAACAGGTCATGACAGCGCAACGATACCGACCGGCCTTCATGTCATCCTCAGCCCACAGTCATTACTGGATGCAGATATGGAGGAGTACGTGGTCAGCACACCGCTCTCCCAGCCGAATGTCAGTACATCAGTTTACGATACCGGGACCGCTAATTCTCAAACAAATAACTCCTAAGTTTTCCTCACAAAGGCTGAGTGCACCCCGCCTACCAACAGACCTCGGCAGACCGGAAGTTAACCCATCCCAGTGCTAGCCCAGCCCGTCAGTGCTTAACTTCTTTGATCTGACGGCAACCGGTGTGAGAACTGCGACAATGCCGTTGGCCCGATTAGCTTCAGCCGGACAAGGCAATTACCGTACAATGCGTGTGTTTCCGCTAACGCGACAACACATATTGTAGCGTTTGGAGTGGTGCTGTGAGGGGGAAGCATGGACTACAGATAAACGGCACCGATGTTCTGCGAGGAACCCCGTTTCTGCAGTTCTACGATTGACAGTCGTTGGTTAGAATGGTAGCGACCAGAAGAGAGGTCCAGTTCTTCCATTGTTTTGCATCAGCTCAGCGGCTATGGTCCTGGCGGTACGGTGAGAGCAGCCGTTCAGTGTGACTTCAAGTCAGGGCTAATAGCGATTGATGGAACTCTGCTGGCACAACGGTACGTCAGGGACATTCTGTGTTCTCATGTAAAACACTGTATACACATAGCTGAACAATCCGCCATTTTGAATCCCAGTCCGAGGACAGAATTGTATGCTTAGCGCGGCATAATTTTATTGCTGCACTGCGTCATATAGTTGGATGTACAGCTCCCAACTGCTCATATAATAGCACACATGATCTTTATAAGTTTTAGGAGTTTCATTCAGATAAAGACCGGCGTAAAATGTGGCATGTAGTTTCAAGGCGCAAAGATGGGACTCCAAAATCATGCAACAAACTGAGTAATTTAAGGAAGAAAGCTTCTTTTCTTTCTTTTTGAAATATACACTACTGCCCATCAAAATTGCTACACCAGGAAGAAATGTAGATGATAAACGGGTATTCGTTGGACAAATATATTATACTAGAACCGACATGTGATCACATATTCACACAATTTGGGTGCATAGATCCTGAGAAATCAGTACCCAGAACAACCACCTCTGCCCGTAAGAACGGCCTTGATACGCCTGGACATTGAGTCAAACAGAGCTTCGATGGCGTGTACAGGTACAGCTGCCCATGCAGCTTCAGCACGATACCACAATTCATCAAGAGTAATGACTGGTGTATTGTGATGAGCCAGTTGTTCGGCCACCGTTGACCAGGCGTTTTCAGTTTGTGAGAGATCTGGAGAATGTGCTGGCCAGGGCAGCAGTCGAACATTTTCTGTATCCAGAAAGGCCCGTACAGGACCTGCAACATGCGGTCGTGCATTATCCTGCTGAAATGTAGGGTTTCACAGGGTTCGAATGAAGGGTGTAGTTACGGGTCGTAACACATCTGAAATGTAACATCCACTGTTCAGAGTTCCGTCACTGCGAACAAGAGATGTCCGAGACGTGTACCCAATGACACCCCATACCATCACGCCGGGAGATACGCCAGTACGGCGATGACGAATACACGCTTCCAATGTGCGTTCACCGCGATGTCGCCAAACACGGATGCGACAATCATAACCTGGATTCATCCGAAGAAAATGACGTTTTGCCATTCGTGCACCCAAGTTCGTCTTAGAGTGCACCATCGCAGGCGCTCCTGTCTATGATGCAGCATCAAAGGTAACCGCAGCCATGGTCTCCGAGCTGATAGTCCATACTGCTGCAAACGCCGTTGAACTGTTCGTGCAGATGGTTGTTGTCTTGCAAACGTCCCCATCTGTTGATTTAGGGAACGAGACGTGGCTGGACGATCCGTTACAGCCATGCGGATAAGATGCCTGTCATCTCGACTGCTAGTGATACGAGACCGTTGGGATCCAGCACGGCGTTCCGTATTACCCTCCTGAACCCATAGATTCCATATTCTGCTAACAGTCATTGGATATCGACGAACGCGAGCAGCAATGTCGTGATACGATAAACCGCAATCGCGATAGGCTACAGTCCGACCTTTATCAAAGTCGGAAAAGTGATGGTACGCATTTTCCTCCTTACATGAGGCATCACAACGACGTTTCACCAGGCAACGCCGGTAAACTGCTATTTGTATATGAGAAATCGGTTGGAAACTTTCCTCATATATACACGTTGTAGGTGTCGCCACCGGCGCCAACTTTGTGTGAATGCTCTGAAAAGTGGTCGCGCGGTCCCAGACTGAAGCGCCTACAACCGCACGGCCACACCGACCGGCCATTCTAACTGTATTTGGTAAATTCTTACAAAAGCAATGCATTTCTTACATGTAACGTAAGTGAATGTTTCATATCTCGAAATAATCGTCTAATCATCTACTTTGATTTGCTGGCCTCTTAAAGTCCAATTTAGGCCAAGAGATTTACTACGCTATAATAATATCTGCGTAAGTAACATGTATTTACTGGCCTTAAGAGCATATAAAAAAATTGTCACGTAGAGTTTAAACGAGCGCTTTCAACCGGGGATTGAAAACGGCGGATTGTTTAGCTTGTACTTTACAGTGCTCCATTCTCATGTGTTACGTCCAAAGCGATTGTATCCGCGTCCCTCTTTCCACATGGAAAGCATTTGTCCGCACATGGCACGTTCTATATGAACGGTATGCGTGATGTTGAGGTAGAGTAAGGATGCCTAAGTCCATGATACTTGATTCAGCAGCCAGCCAGCCAGAGAGTTCAAGTGGTTCAAGTGGCTCTGAGCACTATGGGACTTAACATCTGAGGCCATCACTCCCCCATAACTTAGAACTACTTAAACCTAACTAACCTAAGGACATCACACACATTCGTGCCCGAGACAGGATTCGAACGTGCGACCGTAGCGGTCGCGCGGTTCCCGATTGAAGCGTCTAGAACTGTTCGGCGACACCGACCGGCCAGAGTTCAGCATTCTGAAGTACACAACAGACCACGCAGGTAGCATGCTTTCCTGTTCTGCACACAACAGGGCTCTCTGGGACAGAAGATGACTACAGTACGTTGATGAAACGCACCAGATTTTCTGGGCTTTGTCACCACTACTGAGAGGTTCATAACAATGTACTAAAGGAAAACAATGCATGTCATTATTTTAGTAATCTCGTGCTTACACATCCAGCGTTACGACATTGTAGACCGCCGCGCGGAGTGGCCGCGCGGCTAGAGGCGCCATGTTAGGAATCGGGCAGCCACCCCCGCCGGTGATTCGAGTCCTACCTCGGATATGGGTGTGTGTGTTGTTCTAAGCGTAAGTTAGTTTAAGTAGTTTGTAAGTCTAGAGACCGACGACCTCAGCAGTTTGGTCCCATAGGAATTCAGACACATTTGAACATTTTTTGAAAGTGTAGACCTAAAGTTGAATAAATAAAACCATTCATGAAACTTATTACCCTATAATGAGTAACGGATGGACGCACCATCTTAACAGAGATGCATTTCCACCAGATCCATATCACATCCTTTAGTCTCCGGTAAGCCAGTTGCGGAAATTATATCTCAAAGGAAGAAAAAATACTGTCCTTTCCTGTATGTGACCCATAAACAGAAAGGAATACTAAAAAATCAAACATTTATTCTATAGCTCCTACCATAAGCAATGCTGATCCTGAATACGGTTCATCTTCTAAAAGACTACCCGGAAGAAATGAAAGATAAAACGGGGGAAGAAACGTAAGACCTCATAACAGCACTACATTTTCCGTGTGCAATTTTGGCTCTGAATACGATATGCAGAGTCACACTGCAGCAGAGTGGATACAGTGTTGTTCCGTATTCAGTGGCATCACAACAAACACGAGACTCTAGGAGATAATACTGAAAAGGGCGTTTGTATGTGTTCAGTATGTGCAGATTATCATTTTACTTTGAACAAAATATCAAATCTGGTTTCTCCTCGCATATTATGTTGAGGCACCAATTTTATATATTTTTTTCCTTGTATAAGATTTGTTACCATAGGGGAAATAACATATTGTGAATTTTACCCTGCAGGGCTTCATTATCACATTAATTGCAATATTAAACTGATACCAATATTAAGACAATCTAGTGGATCACAAGATAATGGTATCAAGTGGTGCTTTGTGTATTTTATATTCATTGCTTTTGGTCTTACGGAATTAGGATGGCATTAACAAAATCGGGATACAAAACCACAGTCATGGATTTCGCAAACTCGTCACGCGTTTAGGAGCGATTATCATATTATTCATTTCTACACATCTTCACTATATTTGCAAAAGTTAACGATATTCAGTCAAACAAAAAATGTTCTAGAACGATCAGCCTCACTTCCTGATTTGTTATTTAAATGGCCTTTCTTCATTTACGACCATTGTGCAGAAGTAGCTAAAATATATCACGGAATCATGGATCGTTAGCCTACTCTCGCTAGGATCGCTTTCCTGTCTGGGTTAAGAATACTTTTTTCTCAGGAACAAGCAACCGTATCAAGTTCAAATTTATGTCACATATTAAGTTATAAGTTCACTAGGCAGTGAATATCTTTTAAGCTCCTACGTCAGTGAAGTGAAATGATACTGCCGTACATGTAGCATTTTTTGATACTCGCAAAGTCACGCATCAGAAACTACAGGACGATTCCCGCCGACCAAGAAGCAAGAAATTTGACAAGAAGTAAGGTTGCACAGTACAAGTAAAGTTCAAAATCCTAATATTTTTAATTTTAATTAGATAACACAAAAAATATTTTCTTTATCATCGCCTATCCGTCTGTGTGTTTGTGTGTCCGTCGGTTAAGACCCTTTCAACGTGCAACAGTTTTGCTTATCAAGTTCAAATTTGTGTCACAGACTAATGTGTATGGTTCCTTGGTGGTGTAATAGTCTGAGATCCTAACACAATGCAGTCAAAAGATAAGGCTATTTATACCCAAAAAGTCGTCCATCAAAACCTACAGCGTACTTGTCGTTCAGGTAAAGGGAAAACTCCGAGGTATTTAGTTTGTGATTATATCACATGGGAAAAACTACTTCTTCTGTCACTCGTTAGCCGGACGGAATGGCCGAGCGGTTCTAGGTGCTACAGTCTGGAGCCGAGCCACCGCTACGGTCGCAGGTTCGAATCCTGCCTCGGGAATGGATGTGTGTGATTTCCTTGGGTTAGTTAGGTTTAAGTTGTTCTACGTTCTAGGGGACTGATGTCCTCAGCAGTTAAGTCCCATAGTGCTCACAGCCATTTGAACCATTTGTAACTTGTTATCCGACGTCGGCCTTGACATAGTAATATTCTCTAGAATCCTGGAATCCCTGATATCGATATCCAAGCAATATCAGCGTCGATAAAAAGAAATATACTCAATATTCTCGAGTCCCGGAATCCACGAACTGTCTGTATATGAAATTAAGACTGTACGGAACTTCCAGTGCTCGATTCCTACACGCACATGACCAACTTATTATTTATCAGTGTATTCAAAAGAAAATGGAGTCGAGATTACAGCAACCCACCATATTCCTTGGGGGTTAATAACAAGTTTCGACCCATCCAGCTTCACCTAATGTAATAATAAAATAATGGAAATACAGCAAAAGATTTACAACATGAATAACAGATGACACTTCTTCGTCCGCTGATTTCCCAACCTGACGCAAGGCGGTGACGGGTCGGTCTGACAGCAAAGACCGCAGCGTGTGGTCTCGCGGTAGCGTTCTCGCTTTCCGAGCACGGGATCCCGGGTTCGATTCCAGGCGTGGTGAGGGATTTTCACCCGCCTCGAGATGACTGTGGGTTGATCTGTCATCTTCATTATCACCATTCATCCCCATTACGGTCGGAGGAAGGCAATGGCAAACCACCTCCGCTACCCTAGCCTAGTACAGCGGTGCAGGTCTCCCGCAACGTCCCCTACGCTGTGTCAAGGAGTACGGGACTTCATCATTATCGAGCACACCCGCGACATTTCTCACCATTTTTGCCGGCACGGTAGCTCAGCGTGTTCTGTCAGAGGGTTAGGTACCCTCTGTAACAAAAAACTGAGTGAATGGATCAACGTAGAATGTAAACGAGTGTCATCGGAAGTCCACCCCGAACAAATCCTCTGGATCACGGGGTCCCGGGTTCGATTCCCGGCCGAGTTGGGGATTTTCGCTGCCTGGGGACTGGGTGTTTGTATTGTCCTCATCGTTTCGTCACCATCATCATCATTTGTGACTGAGGCTAGAGTGGACTGTGTAAAAATTGGGACTTAGTACGGGCGCTGACGAGCGCCCCACAAACCAAAACATCATCATCATCATCTGACAGCAAAGTGTCACTGGCTTCGCACGTGCCATGTCCAACGCGCCGACTAGGGAAGACTCACGAATCTTTCGCTTTAGCACTGTACTCTGGCTGACAACGCGGACGTAGGCTGCCGCTGTGCCGTGCAGACTGGCAGCGAGTGACAAGGCGGGCCGCGACTGTGGCGGACACACCGACGCGCCGCCCGCCGACTCGGCACCCAGCGAGCAGCACGTCGCACTGCGCGCGACGCGTCGCCGGCATAATTATCACGCGAGTCGCGCAGATAAGCGGCACAACGCAACGCCAGCGCAACGCCGGCGTTACTTTATTACAAAAGTTTGCGCCGCGCTCTTAATTGCAGGGGCGCGGCCGCCCCACCCCCGCTGCTTACGGTGTAACTACTTTTATTCGCGTCGTCGGAGGCTGTGCCGCGAGGTGTAAATTTCGCGACACCGCTTATTACGGAAACTTTTTTGGCTGTTTTCCGAGCGACGCCCCCGCTGCCCGCCTTCCCTTTCGCCGCTGCACCGTGTTAGCGCCGCTGGAACGGCTGATAATGACATCGCCCGCACGGTCGGCTGTCCGCCTGTTCTACGGCTATCTCTGGTACCGCTCTCACGTGTCGCATCTGGTAATAGTTTCTCACTCTTATCTTCCTCGTGCGCCAGAAACAGCACGATGCTAATTAATTGTATAATATTGCTATTGTTAATATCTGCAGCTATGTTTTGCTACTTCCGTTATACTTTATCCACATCTACATCTACATGGTTACTCTGCAATTCACACTTAAGCGCCTGGCAGAGGGTTCATCGAACCATTTTCATACTACTTCTGTACCATTCCAATCTCGAATGGCGCGTTGGAAAAAGGAACACCTTCATCTTTCCGTTCGAGCTCTGATTTCTCTTATTTTATTATGATGATCATTTCTCTCTACATAGGTGGGTGTCAACAAAGTATTTTCGCATTCGTAAGAGAAAGTTGGTGATTGAAATTTCGATCTCGCCGCAAAGAAAACCGCCTATGTTTCAGTGACTGCTACCCCAACTCGCGTATCATATCATTGACGCTCTCACACCTATTGCGTGATAGCACGAAACGAGCTGCCCTTCGTTGCACTTTTTCGATATCCACCGTCAATCCTACCTGGTAAGGATCCCACACCGCGCAGCAATATTCCAGCAGAGGACGGACATGTGTAATGTAGGCTGTCTCTTTAGTGGGTTTTTGGCATCTTCTAAGTGTTCTGCCAACAAAGCGCAGCCTTTGTTTTGCCTTCCCCACAATATTGTGTATGTGGTCTTTCCAATTTAAGTTGCTCGTAATTGTATTTCGTAGGTATTTAGTGGAATTGACAGCCCTTAGATTTGTGCGATTTATCGTATACTCAAAATTTATCGGATTTCTTTTAGTACCCATGTGGATGAGCTCGCAACTTTTCTTTGTTTAGTGCCAATTGCCACTTTTTCGCACGATACAGATATTCTCTCTAGATCCTTTTGTAATTGGAATTGATCGTCTGATGATTTTACTGGACGTTAAGTTACAGTATCATCCGCAAACAATCAAAGGGGGCTGCTCAGATTATCACCTAGATCATTTATGTAAATCAGGAACAGCAGAGGTTCGAAGATACTACCTCGCAGACCGCCAGATATCATTTTTTTCCACAGGAAATCACGAAACCAGTCACACAACTGACACGATACTCCATTTTCACGCAATATGATTAATAGTCGCTGGTGAGGAACGGTTTCTGAAGCCTTCTGGAAACCTAGGAATATAGAATCGATCTGAGATCCCTTGTCGACAGCACTCATTACATAATGGGAATAAAGAGCTATCTGTGTTGCACAAGAACGATATTTTCTAAACCCGTGTTGGTTATGTACCAATAAGTAACTTTCTTCAAGGTGATTCATAATATTCGAGTACAGTATATGCTCCAAAATCAAACTGCAAATTGAGGTCAGTGACATGGGTCTGTAATTAAATGGGTTACTCCTATTTCCTTTCTTGAATATTGGTGTGACCTGTGCTACTTTCCAGTCTTTAGGAACAGACCTTCTGTCAAGTGAATGGCTGTATATGATTGCTAACAAATGCACTATTGTGTCTGCATACTCTGAAAGGAACCTGATTGGACCGGAAGACTTTCTTTTCTTAAGTGATTTGAGTTGTTTCGCAACACCTAAGATATCTACTTTCATGTCACTCATGCTAACAGCTGTTCTGGTTTAGAATTTTGGAATATTTAGTTCATCATCTTACGTGAAGGAATTACGGAAAACAGTATTTAGTAACTCGGCTTTAGTGGCACCATCATCGGTAACATTTCCATCGCTATCGTGCAGTGACGGTATTGACTGTTTTTTGCCACTGGTATATTTTACAGACGACCAGAATCTCTTTGGGTTTTCTTTCATATTTTGAGACAGTGTTTCATTGTGGAAACTATTAAAAGCATCGCGCATTGACGTCCGCACTAAATTTCGAGCTTCCGTGAAACTTAGCCAGACTTGGAGATTTTGCGTTCTTCTGAATTTGGCATGCTTTTCTCGTTGCTTCTGCAACAGTGTTCTTACGCGCTTCGTGTACCATTGTGGATCATTCCCCTCTCTTATTAACTTATGTGGAATGAATCTATCTATTGCTGTCGATAACGTATCTTTGAATTTGAGCCATATCTGGTCCTATGGATAGTAAAAGAATCCGTCTTTTGCAATTGAAAGTTTAATTTTGAGTCTGCCAGATATGTTTCAGCTATTCATGCTAGGCGTCAGCAGTGATCTATAATACATCAAAAATTGGTCGCATGGAATTATATTCTCCTGGAGACGTAAGAGCCTCAACTTCGGTAAGGATAGAAGCTGAAGCGATGAATTAAAATTTGTGCCAGAACATTTGTCTTGAACTTGGGTGTCCAGCTTGCTAGGCAGATGTACTAACCACTGAATAACTACCAAAACATTGTGGCCACTTTACTTGCTCAGAATACAGTATTCTAATGCCCTCCTTAACATAAACTGCAGTGCACACCGTCAGCCCATTTTCCCGCTCTTAAATCGTCAGTATGTCAGAGGTTCTCCGATACTGCAGTAGCACCCTAGCTATGTATGTAATGGGGAAATCCTGCCTATACTTCAGGCACAGATGATCTACTTATCGCCTAGTTTGGGTTCAAGTTCTTGACGAGGTAGAAATTTTAATTCATCGCCTCACCTTCCGTCCTTATCAAGTGAAGTATTGCGCTGTAAACACGTCGGAAAACAATTTATTAGACTCACCAAAACGAAACAATAATACCACCTCCAAAAGAACAACAGACTCGATCCCAACCTCGGATTGTCACCAATATACAATAACAAATAATAACAGAAATAACCGACTATACACCTTTAGAGATCACAATCAAAACATTCTACAATGTTAAGATGTTCGTCGATTATATCAAGTTCATCTGCAAGAGATAGGTCACCTAGAATAGGACTCTGGCTGCGGCTGCCAGAGTGGCAGCTCTTAGACTTTCTAGCTGTGCGTCGAACTGCCCTGTGCTGGCGCTGCACCGTCCTGCAAAGCTCGTTTGGCTGATGTATCTGCCGGACTCCTTTGCCATCACGTTCCTGGCGTAGCAAAGTAGTTCCTGGGTCAGCTGCAACCTCTGGTGAAGCTGTTCTCCAGGCTCCGCAAACGGGTTGTGGTACCTGGCGGCCGTTGATGGGGACCTGGTGTTGTGCTGTGTTGTGGCCGCCAGTAAATATTTGTGTTGACAACACAGACGAAGTAGGTTTCCCTCGTCAATATATCCCTGTGATGCAGGCATCCCGTGTTGGTTGGATGTGAAGTGTGATGCTGATGCAGTAGGCGCTACGATGTCTGCAATGGGCGGCCACAGCATAAGGCTTAAAGTTGAGACTCATTTCTCTCTAGGAAAGTGTAGGGATCAATTGATCACTTAAGCCTGAGCTACAGACAGGATTTCCCCATTACTTACCAAGCTGGGGTGCTACTTCCATGTCGGAAAGCCTTGGCAATACTGACAGTACAAGAAAGGGGATACGAGCTAAGGTGTGTTCTGAAGTTTGTGTTAATGAGGGCGCTGGAAGAGGGTAGTCTACTCAACTGTAGTTTCAAAATCCTAATCTGGTGTGGTCATTAGTCCATGTGCTCAGTAATGAGGAAACCTGGGATCAAGTCCTGTCTGGGTACCAATGTTTTAACTCATTGCTCATCTTATTATACATTTTTATTATGTGTTATGTAGTGATTCCTGCCAGTTGATTACAATTATTTAACAATTTACAAATGTAGCTTTAAAATGGCTATTGGCAGCAACTATACAAAAACATGATTGGTGTAAAACGGCCAAGTGGTTGCAACAAAATTTTACTTTCCACACCGACTGTTGGTTTCTTCATCAGAAAATTCACAGTTACATAACAAGATTATAAATAACCAATAAAATTGAGAAAACCAAAGAATAACCAGTTTTTATGCCAGAAAGACTTATACTAACACTCTACACACTTGTAGTAAGTGACGAATGAATGTAAGAGCAATAATGCTCTCGTCAAATAAATGCACATAAAATACTGCGTTGGAAAGATAGTATTTGAAACCTGGTAGTCAAGGGAAGGCAGGATTCGGTTACGATTGTGGACGGGGCAGTAATAAGTTACCATTGGTTGCCTTTTACAGTTAATCACAATTTATTTTAAACCAGTAATTCCAGACACAACAATAAATAAAAATACCCCACGTTATTAATGAAGGAACAAACAACTGTATAAATAATAGTGTTTTCAGTGAGTTACAATTTAGCAAGTCACCATTAAATACAGATACAGCAGATAATGTTTTAAAAGCAAGCCACTATGATCTGGGCAGAAGGCCTTACACGCCAACAATTGCAATAAATTAAGAATTCTTTAAAAGCAAGTCGTCTCAAACACAGCAGAAGGCATCAGACGCCAGGAATGACAGTAAATAAGGTTTTCAAGGCTTACTGCGTAAATACAAATGCCAAATTATAATTTTGAGGCAAGTGACTACAATCACAGCTAATGACCTTAAACGACAGGAACGGCAATATTATAAAAAAATTTTGAAACTTGCTGTAAAACAGAAATACAATAGCAGAGGTTAATTAAAAACAAGCATCTGATCACCAAACGGGTGAAATAAGATAGTGATAAACTTTGTTACACAACTCGTAACATCCACTGAAAACTACGCTGCTAGATTTATTCCAGCAGGCTACCAAAACTATTAACGAGACATATATAACCTTTAATATAGGCATTACACGGTGTTGTAATAGATAATACATTAATAAAACACAAGGATCAGACATAGATTCCTTAAAGGGTACTGGGGCAGAACATACCAGCAGAAGGTGTGGGTTGAAGGAGCGTTACACTGAACTACTGGCCATCAGACCTCCTTTCAGAACACACATGTCTTACAAGAACCAAGGGGCAAAAGACGGTGCTCCAGGAATCGATCTCTGAGAAGGTGCGGCAACTAACACTTTCGCGAGCGATGAGATAGGCAGCCAAGAGTTGCGTTCACTTCACAAGATGGTACCTGAGAAAGGTGGCAGTCTAACGAATGACTAATCATAATCTTGCTGAAGCTACCTGACGTCCGATAAACCAAATGCAACGATGGAACAAAAGGCCAAGGCTGGAACCGGCAGTCTGCACTACGTCCGCAGAATACTGTGTTTTGAGCAGCCGGAACGAGAAAGGAACCACTACCGCCAGAATAGAAAAATCACCCATCCACCTACATTCACGACAGCTGTCGAAACTATACGTCTTACCGGACAGCAGCGGCAAGGTGAGGAAACGTATACTGCCGTTACATACACTAACCCCAGGGCGGGTAACTGGGTCGTTAGCGGCCACCAGGCAAGAAAAATTACCGCTGGTTGAACTTAAGAAATTGTAATAAGTTGAACACATTAAATAGTAATAAGAAGTCGAGGAAAGCTAATCTGATCCGCCTTCCCCAAGCACTCCATTTGCTGCTCCTCGCCTCTGTGACACTACGAGCAGCAACACGAACCCAAGTCACTGGAGAATCGCGAGATATCGGAGTGGAGGAGGTTTCTTTACGTGAACTGAAATGCACACACCTAAAGCTTGCTCGACCCGGTTTACGACGAGGTCGTGCACCCTCGTGACCACAGCCCTTCCATCCGGCAGTCCATGCGTGCTGACAGCGGTCCTGCGGTTTTCTTGCACTGCGCGGACCTGGCTGCTCTTGAGTCCCCAACCGAACTGCCCCACCCACACGACCTGGGAAAACAAACATGTCGCCCCAAAGAGAGGGCAACAGTTACTTCACATCGATAACCGCCGCTGCTGTCACTAGCGGACAGGTAACGCTTGCGAAACCGAGTGGAGCCAGTCAACACGAGAAGAAGACAAGCAATCAAACCATGCCAACTACCGTGTGGCCTCCAACACAGGGCGGAAATCTACAAACAGCACCAACGCGAGCCGCAGGACTGCTAAGTATTAAAACCACATAAAAATAAAGGCAATTTTCTAACGGTCTAGCCAAGTTGGTAACGCTGGTTCCCTCTCGATCGCCGAAATCAAGCAATGTTGGGCTCTGGCGCGGCTATTACTTGGAGGGGTGACCGTACAGGGAAAACAGAGTGCCATCGATTTCAAGGACGTCCAAGTCGCCCAGGTGGTGTCCAATAGAAAAGAGTTGTACCAGGCCGTCGTACCACACCACTTTATTATAAATAAAATGAAAGTGACATAGAGCTGGTAACTGCCAGTAAAACTGTATGGAGTGGCACGGTGCACGACTCTACTGGCTGTGAGAGAGAGCGCTCACTGGAGGTGGCGCCAGACTAAGAGGCACACGTAAAGAAACGGCCACAACGTGGACACGAAACAAGTCGCGCCATTTAGTAACAATTGAAGTTAATGTATACCTGATTTTCGATAAATATATGAAATAGCAAATAACTGTTCATCTCAAATATCAATAGCCAGTACTATGCAAAATGAAAAATTACGTAGCACAACGTAACAATAAACGTTAGCTGCAATTTTGTACAAAACGATTACAGTTAAATAAATGAAAAAGAGGGAGGTAAACTATATATTAGAGTGTACTCTGAGTAAAAAAGGGACTCAATTTTGGGCATTTCTAAGTAACGGCTTCGTACCTTTAAATTTTTTGTGATCTAAATCTGTCTGTTAAGAACGAAACAGTCATTAAAAACAGAGGTCTCTGAAATTTTATAACGCTTCAAGAATATCAAATCAAAAGCATTTTCTCTCTATCTAAAGGATACTGAAGTCATCAACTTCCTTAGGATACAGACCTGTAACTAATACATGATTGGTGAAGACGAATTATACATGTTGGCACCTTCCTTCCTGAAGGTTTTCTTCGTATCGAAGAAAAGTAGCTCATTCTGTTTGTCCTATGTATAGACTGGACATGTGTCACAGGTAATTTTATGAACACCTAATATTTGTAAGGGAGAGTGCTCTGGTTTCAAATCATGAACAAGTTTATCTTGACCTATTATTATCAGAAACTGCTACATTACAGTCATATTTGTTTTGGAGGAGACGTTGAATCCTGTAAGATATAGGTCCTAAACCAGTATAGAAAATATTTCTTGTTTTCATTACGCTTGTTATTAGGAGAAGTGCCAAGAGTGTCCAATCGGTTATTGGTTTTATTTCTGAACATGTTATACAATGTGAATGGATCGTATTCGTTATTGATCGCGAAAGCTTAACTAGTTTTCTTAAGAAGACACGCTTAGTTGGTGCCAAACCTGGTAAAAGTAAAATGTATTTTAACAGGCTGACTATTTTCTACCTGTGATATTTACAAATATATGTTTTCTATTTTCACTTTTATGTTCTTTTCATGTATCCATGTTCGGCACTGTTCGTGTGTGTGTGTGTGTTATTTCTAACTAAGTGAGAATGTTGTCCTTTGATATTGCTCTTTTTCCTTTTTGAGTTTGGTTTATTGCCTCTTCTATGAAATTTACTTCCAAAATAGGGAGCAATCTTTTCATTTTATTTCTGAGGCGCAAGACTGATACGTCTGTTTTCATCCCAATATCGTGGTGTTTTTCTCTCATTACATGTTCTACATATATGGAATGGACACATTCACTCTTTAGTGTCCCTATATGATCTTGATAGCTGATATTCAAATTTCTTGCAGACATCCCAGTACATTTAGACTTGCTGCTACTAGATGTTAATTTGCATACTTCTGGTCTGCTGATTTATCTTCCTCTCCTGACACAGTGTTTTATTTATTTAGTTTTGTGCTAAAGATCAGCCACGAAAGGCAAAATCCCTGTGATTTCGTGTGCTACAGCATGAATAGTACTAAACACAACAGCATAATTCTAGTACACTGCAAGCATGCTAACAGCTGTTAGTTGATTATTTTCCGTGATCAGAAATTCTTTTTTCTACACAATAGTAATTACGTCAGTATAACATATTAGGATCCTTATACCACCAGAATGTTAATTAAATGAACAAAGATGATGTTTCATTTCGAGGTGAACCAGTCTAAATAGTAACACATTTTGAAAAAAAAAATATTCAGTAATTAGTCTTAACTTACCGCATTTAGTTCAAATGGCTGAAAAGTTAGACTATATGATTGAAGATGTACTTCTTCTTCTGTTGTTCGTGTAAAAATACAGCAACGGAACCAGTTTGTGAGAAGGATGAGTTAAAATTTCCTCCATTAGAGTTTACCTTTGGTGTCAAGCACTCATTTCTCTTTGCTGGTGCGCAATTTATGAGAATCCCTATTACATCAATTTTTTGCGTGGTTGTGAAATTTCACACTGTCAACAGATATAGGTAAGCTGTTCTTAGAATATAAAAATCTCTTGTTTTTCACCTGTACGGTGTTCTTATTCGGTTTCACGGTATTTTACGTGAGCGATCAGAGTATCAGTAAGAACAAGGAACTATTCAGTCAGAATCGAATATCAGTTGGAGTAAAGCTATCGGAATGCATAGATCCGAAACATGTCGTATAAAATTCTCACGGTGATGCTCCATTGGAAACGTATACAAGCTATTAATCGAATGATAGAACCAGTCAGAAACCTCACTCGCCCTCTTTGTATGTTCCTATGACCTTCGTCCTAACAGTTACTGTTGGACGGTCACGGTAAATACTACGATATTGGTAGCTGACTTGATGAAGCCCTTGCAGGCATGTCAATTTTGCAATAGAGAATAAAGCATGAACTGAAAACGTAAAATTAATTATTGCTTCTAGCTTCTTCAAATATTTTAAACCACAATATTTATGCTGATGCGTGAGTTCGCTTGCCTCTCTTACTTTTCAGATAGTGTAACAAGTAATTACCCTAGAATGATAACCATGTTTTAGGTTTCGTGCAGTTCAGTGTGTGAGGAAATTAAGTACACTTTATACTAGTTAAAAATTATCATGCTGCGATCAGTCAGCACAACAGTAAACAAATTTGGACGAAAGCAGATGCAGAACCTAGCTCTGCATGTTGTGCCTGAATGCTCTGTCGCATCTATTGTGCTAACACGGTTCACTGAGTGACGTTAAATTCTGTATGTAGGCGACAGCGTAATGGTAAGAGAGTTACGTCTAGTTTTGCCCCGGTGACCCGCACCGGCTCGCAGATTTAAACTGTCACAGAGTTCCAGTTCAGCGAAAACTCCACTGGAGAGTGGGAAAATTCATTCTGTAATTACATCTGTGTTGCATCAGCTAATTATCTCTTTGATAAGTGACTCTGACAATTCAATCAAGCCCCCTCTTACAGTGCAATAATTGAACTCTGAATATGTGAATAAGTTAATTACGTGGTAGTGTCGCCAGCTAAAACAGCTGACGGCGGGAAATGACATTTTCCTCCGTTAGAACGACGTTCTGAAAACAGTGTGGGACTGTCAGATTCCTGCATAACCAACAAGCAGTCTGAATCTTTGTTTCTTACTTGAGTGAGTTATAACAAATATAATGAATTTTGGCGTGAGTTCTACTGTTGACGGTAGAAGAAGTTCACCAGTAATTTGTGGCATCATATACAGATGTGGTTATCTGTAGTAATCAAGGCCGTTGCATTATATATGTCACATAAGGACATTATTTTATTCTGTTGTGAGATCAAAGACACGGCTACGTTTGATTAAATTGTTCAATGAGCACGAAGCCCATACAATCTACCACACGTATGGAAATTAATCGATTAATGAACCTACCTTTGGAGCACAACACCATACAAAAAGAGATGCACATATTAAGATACGTTGAGCACCAAATGATTTCGATCCTGAAATTGTCAAACACCGGCACAATAAACCCACTAAAACTACGTAATCCACTGTGCGTAAGGAAATAACGATGCTAAGAGAATTACCAACAAAACAAAAACTCGTGTGTACATCCGATACGTATTTCGGACGGATAATTTCAGAATCAACGCATTACTAAAACATATTAACATAAAATTGACATACTACACACCGGACAAACAAAACCAAGCGTATTTGCAAATCCAGACACGTTAAAAATCCAATGGAAATAAGTCATTAACTCCATATAGGTTAAACTGGACGGACTTTCAGTATTCGACACCGAGAACACATTAGCTTCCCATCAGTAACCCATGTTTCCTTCCACCACTTGCGAACAGAACGACATACAGCGGACGATACAGATCGGGCCATCGAGGTTTTACACATTGCACAAATAGGATACCTAATGATTATTCTTGGAGAAATTGAAATTAATTCGCACACACGAAACTACCCTCGAAACTCTGAATGAAGAGATCGGTTTTGAAACTTAAATATTACACAGAAAATTTTATAGAAATTGTCCTCCCTAACAAAAGATAGGTAGGAGTAGCAAAACCAAACCTACAGACATATCGCAGATAATGTTATCACACAATTCAAGTAAGCACAAAGCAGCATGCATTTACGTAAACAACATCGGGAAGTTATTACAAACTTCGTACACCACAACACCATCTGGCACAACCAACTCCATAAGACACCATAGGTTTAAATTACATATGATAGTAGAACCACATAGTAGCACGCGTTAGACCTCGCGACTAGCCGGGAGGTCTAATAGGGATATAGTAACAAATAATATGGTCAGACACATCAGTGTCTTTGGTCTCAGAAAATAGGAAATAATTATGGCTAAAGTTTATTTTACATCTGTGCATAAGCCGCATTACGCTATGTGGAGGACAGTACATCTACTACCACTATAGTTTCCCCCCGCCATGTGCCATTCACTGTTGGAGCGTGGGAAAGATAATTCTAGTGAAGTTCCATATGAGCTCGGTTTTCTGTGTTTTAGAATCATTATAATTAAGTGAAATGTTTGTAGGAGGAATTAAGGTGTTGTCCAACTGTCCTGGGAACGTTCGCTGTGGAAATGTCAACAGAAAACTTCTGTGTGAAAAACTTCGCCTCTTCTTTAGCGTCTGTCATTGCAGTTGAATCCCTGTCTCTTATTGTAATCCTGTTTGGGGAGGTTCCAAGATAGATGACAAGGAATCCATGGAACGAGTGTTTTGTAGGCCGTTATTTCTTGGTAAAATATTTCCTTAAGATTCTCCCCCTAAATTCTCAGCCTGGGGTCTCCTTTTTCTATTATCTGTTTTATGTGCTCATTTAGTTTTTGGTTGCCCTGGACGGTTACCCTTGGATATTTTAATTTAGTTGCGGTTTGGAAGGATTTGTCACCAATAGACTAATCGAACTGTAGTAAATCTGTTCGCCTCTTCATTCCCAATATGTTACATTAATTCACGTTCAAAGGTGAATGAAACTGGTCAGTCAGAGTCACCAAAACACTTGTAGCAACAGGATGTGCTACAGGATATCCAGTACAACTTGAGGTCTCCACATTCATTCATTATTTCCCTCCCCTGTTTTAGCACTGACAAAATGTAACTGTCCACAAGTGTACTGAAAATGCAGTACCTGTGTGGGGCTCATATATGCCCTGACGCATAAATACAGAACACTGATATTCTGCAATTTTCCACCAACATAATACTTTCTATAGACGTCCTCGTCGCTAGGCAAGTCCCAAGACCATTGTTCTTGAGATGAGACAGCAAGAGTCATTAATAAGATGGTTAAGGCTCTCAATCCTAGGAAATAATCCTATTTCAACAAGGGTTGCCCCAAGCTATTGTTTCACTATCATATTAATCACGTAGGAGACGAAGCCTCGAACTGAAAACAATGTAATCTACAGACGTACAATTACAAAGTAACACGTAAAACACTACATGTTAGTAACACTTACAATCCTGGTTCATTCAGTAGGTTGTCGAAATGACATTCCAAAAATAAATTATACCCCCTCTACCGTATCGTTCTCTAATGGCACACAGAGTCGCAATTATTTAAGACTTTTCTATACAGCGAGCAGTTCAGACCTTAATCATGGGGCCCACTTGTAATGAAATACATTGAACTAGATAATACGGCAAAGTTTCACAATTCCTAAATATAGGACTCCCTAACCCCTTGCCCTCTCTCTACGCATTTCCTCCTCTCCCTTCTCTTTTTCCGCATTTTCCTCCCCCTTGCTCTCTCTAATCATCACCTCTTCGCCCACTCTCTGTCAATTTCCTCCTCTCCACTTCCTCGCACCCCCACCCTCACCACAAGTCCGTCCTATCCAGTCTATCCACTTACCGCTCTCTCCACATCGTTGGATACACAACTGTTCTTTGAAAATATACGAGGGCTATCCACAAAGTACATTATGTTTTGGAATTAAAAATAAAGTATTGGAAATTTTTTGTACTATATACAGATGAAAGCCACACGTAAATACTACTTTTCTACATAGTTGCCATTTAAATTAAGGCACTTATCGTAGCGGTGGACGAGCTTGGATATTCCTTCGTCGTAAAATTCGGCCGCCTGCGCCTTCAACCACATGGTTACCTCTTCTTGAAGCTGTGCGTCGTCATCAAAACGCTGCATAGCCAACCACTTCGTAATTGCTGGGAATAAGTGGAAGTCGCTCGGTGCCAGGTCGGGACTGTACGGCGGATGAGGAAACAACTCCCACTTAAAAAATTCGAGAACTTCACGAGTGGCATTTGCCGTGTGGGCCCGGGCGTTGTCGTGAATCAGCAAGATCTTTGAGCCCAACCTTCCCCTGCGCTTGTTTTGTATTGCTCTTCTGAGGTTGTGCAGAGTTTGGTAATACCTTTGAGAGTTTTTTGTAGTGCCTCTTTCCAGGAAATCCACAAAAATCACACCTTTTCTGTCCCAAAAGACAGTCGCCACGTGGTTGAAGGCGCAGGCGGCCGAATTTTACGACGAAGGAATTTCCAAGCTCGTCCATCGCTACGATAAGTGCCTTAATTTAAATGGAACTATGTAGAAAAGTAGTATTTAAGTGAGGCTTTCATCTGTATATAATAAAAAAAATTTCCAATACTTTATTTATTTTTAATTCCAAAACGTAATGTACTTTGTGGCTAGCCCTCGTATATAAGGTGGTTCAAAATGGCTCTGAGAACTATGGGACTTAACATCTGAGGTCATCAATCACCTAGAACTTAGAACTACTTAAACCTATCTAACCTAAGCACATCACACACATCCATGCCCGAGGCAGGATTCGAACCTGCGACCGTAGCAGTCGCGCGGTTCCGGACTGAAGCTTCTAGAACCGCTTGGCCACCGCGGCCGGCTATATAAGGTGGGAAAGTACATATGCGGGAGACAATGTATCTGAAGTTTACATAACTTGTTATTGTAGTAGGAAGTGACTGCAAGATAGAAATCGAAACCACATAAATTTCACAGCACAGCATTTTATTTCTCGCGGTAAATTTTAACAGAAAACGTGTACGCTTCCGTTTGAAGAAAACATGTAGTCAATGTCAGTTTGTTATTCACAGTGCTGTGTAACAATTCAAAGAGACAGAGTGACAGAGGGGGGGAAAATCATTTAACCGTGATGCCTTACTGAACATTAGACTTGAACCGTTGACTATGAGGTCCTTGTTTCGTTATTTCAAAGCAAAACGGAAAACGCAAATGTCGATTCTTTTAACTCCAAAAATGTGCGTTTATATTCTTGTTCGATGGCGTACGAAATTTCTGTCTTTTGATGGATAAGAATGATTGCACGTTATTCGCCACCCCCGCCGGAAGATCTTGCAGAAAACTGCATCGACATCACGTTTCCCTTACGACCGAAGAGAATCACTTATGAAAGACGTGTCCCTCACTAATCAAGGTTATAACGAGCATATGACATCGTTGAGAAGATTCATTCGAAATTATAGCATGGATCCCCTTCCACAGAGTATGGGTATTACTTAGGAAAATGTAATAAATTATCTTTATGCTCGTAGGCAAATGAAACAGCCGCAAGCCGTAAATGGAAAATAGTACCAAGTGTTCAATTCCGCCTTAGTGGCTATAGTCCTACATGGGAACGAAATAACTTCAGCACATATTGTTAGAAACGTGAGATAAATACACGGTTTGAACTGAGATAATTTGTGTGAAAGTCACCTGCACTATAGGATGACGATCGTAGATATACATTTTGTATTACACATGCGGGACTGTGGGTACTTAGGCAAACAACACATTTAACACACTAAATTGCATCCCAATAATTCCATAACCATTACTAAACTACTGTTTCATCACAAACTTTAAGAACTCGTTGGTCCAATACTATGAAGCTGACACCTTCAGATGAGGTCACAAACTGGGCCAGAGCTATTCCTAACTTGACCTCAACGTGAGGCTGCTGCTAGCTGAGAGGCAGACATGTTCTTCAGGAGTGCCTCCCACATTTACTAGCGGGGGCGGCGATAAGGTTTACTGGTTATGGTAGAATTAGATACGAGCTCTCAGAGCCTTACGAATGGTCGTTCTTCCACTCCTAACGCCGCCTCCCCCCCCCCCCCATTCTCCTCCCAATTTCGTGACTGGAACAAGGTCTTACACATGAGATACATTCTGCGATAAACGGTAAGATTTTGGGGTACAGATGTAGAGTGTAAATATCTCTAAGTAAATCTACAAAAATTCTGTTCTATAACATCAGCACATAAGATCCGGTACCTTATGATCTGTGTTTTGTCAGTTGGACTGGAAAAGTAAAATGACGACTCAGAGAGGAGCAGGATACCCCACATGCATAGATCGCAACTTGAAAAAAAGATATTATGCAAACTATCGCACCACTTTCAAATGATAATCAGTTATTAAAATCTTGTACTGACGCGCATGATAAAACATAACTTGTGCGGTACTTTATTAAATTCAATAAGCACCAATACCTTGCGCGATAGAACTTAAAGCTCGGTGGTGGCTCAAGTGCATGTAGCGTAAACACAGACTCTACCGAAATAATTTCAGAGCAGAGGCAGTTGAAAGATATCTTGGTAAAGTGAACCCACAGTCTCCAGTGCCTCATTACGGAATAATTGCATTTAGTTTTTTGTCTTGCCATCTTTGTCTTGTTTTATTTATCCTCGTATCTGTATTCCACTGGAAATATCTGTACAATAATTCAAATACCGACAGTATGCAACAGTAACGCACCCATTCCTTCTTACTCGAAAGAATGCATTCACGACAGTTCGGTAGAATATCGATTCTGATTTTCTCATTTTTTGCAGTATGCGGATCGACCGCATAAAAATAACAGTAGGAAAATGAGACGCGGCAGTGAGGTTGATTGGTAGACGCTTTAGGTAGCGTAGCCCATCCACGAATGAGACTGCTTGTGAAACACTTGTTCGAGAGATAACTGAGTACCGTTCATGTGTGTGCCATCCTTACCAGGCAGAATTGACAGGGGAGTTAGGGAAGATACAAATGAGAGCAGCACATTTAATCGGGGGTGAGCTTAGTAAGCGAGAGAGGGCGTCACGGAGTTGCTTATACAACGAAGGGTGCTACTAAACAGTTAAAAGTTGTCACTCAGTTAGAGTTGCAGGTTGCCTGTGTAACGGCTTTCAGAGGCAAGAAAAATATGACTTTCAGTATTTCACATAATTAGGGCCCGAAATTACTTATAAAGATTTGTAGACTTATGTTAAAGGTGTATCACAATAGGTCAACTGCTGTCAGAAATAGTGTATTTGTCTTGAGAAAACGTCAACATTGATACACAGCAGTATTGATAAATTTGTTGGCAAACGTGCACCTCTGTGTAAGTAGGGTTGTAGACTTCGGCTGAGCTATTCAGTCTGTAGATTCAAAAAGCAATGATGAAATTAAAAGGAAGTTTCGGAGAATGGGATTAAAACTCATGGTGAATGCGTGTCAATGATAGAATTCACTGATTACATTGATATCGTCAGTGAAACTGAAGAACAGCTACAGGAGTTGTTGAATGGAAATAGCGGAAATAACAATCTGACGAGTAGACGAATTGGTTGAGAAAAAACCGAGGAAAAACAGAAGTAAGGAGTAGCAGAAAAGAGATCAGCTTTAAACTTAACTTCAAAACTGGAGACCACGAAGTAGCCGAAGTTAAAGAATACTAATACCCTGGAAGTGAAAGAAAACAGGAATTACGAACTGAGGAGGACAAAATAAGCAGTGCAGTACAGGCAAAGAAGACTTTCGCGGTCTGGATGAGTCTACTGGGATATCAAAAATTGGCCTTGAGCAGTACAAGGAATTTTTGAGAATGTAGGTTTGGAGCTCCGCATTGTATGACAGTAAACCATAGGTTGTGACAAAACCGGTAAAAAAAAGAATTTAATTGTTGTGATGTGGTGCTATAGAAGGATGTTGAAAATTAGCTGGACTGATAAGGAAGGGAAAGTTCTCCTGAGATTCCGTGATCAGGGAAACACGTGGAAAAGAAGAGGGAACGGGATGATAGGACATGTATTAAGAAATAAGGGAAGAACTTCCATGATACTGGAGAAGTTATAATCTTAAAATACCGTAATGAAAGAGAGACTGGAATACATCCGACGAATAATTGAGGATGCTTGTGGAGTCGCTACATTGAGATGAAGAGGTTGGTACAAGACAGGAACTCGTGGCGGGCTGCATCGAACCTGACGATAGCGTGACCGCCAGATCTAAATGGTTCAAATGGCTCGGAGCGCTATGGGACTTAACATCTGAGTCAACAGTCCCCTAGAACTTAGAACTACTTAAACCTAACTAACCTAAGGACATCACACATCCATGCCCAAGGAAGGGTTCGAACCTGCGACGGTAGCAGTCGCGCTGTTCCGGATTGAAGCGCCTAGAACCGCTTGGCCACTGCGGCCGGCTCCGCCAGTTCTCCAGCCTCAGAAAAACCTTTAGTGTAGTGGCTCACTGAAAAGGAAACGCGGCACGACAGCAATAAGCTGACGTGTTCCCGTAGCGAAGGCAAGACGACAGACACAGAACAGTACCGATGCATCTGTTAGAGGGTTGTTGAATTACTCTGTGATTTTTGTTGTACTAATTGGAGATGGCATATTAAAGGCATCATCAGTGTCTCATGATCATTTGCATGAGAGTATTTGTGGTGAAAAAATAATAAATCACATTTAAGAGTTGTTGGGAAAGTAAGATCCTATCGGTCGCGAAATGGAAACCACAGTGAAAATGCAATGAAGCTTTGCATAGATGAATTGGACAGAGCGTCTAGCATGTACGTCGGTCGAGTCACCTCCCCTTTCCGTTCTGAGCGCAAAGTGAGCATGCAATGATCATCAGCGACCAAACGGACACAATAGATCCCCTGTATGAAATTGCACGCTGGCAGAAAATATTAATGAACAGCTTCCGCAATTTAGTCTGTAGAGCTCGAGTGATCCTGCGTGTGCGAAACCAGTTCCGAACAGAGCAGTGACTGGAATGTATGGAACAGTATTAACATTGTGTGCTTGTTTCAACAGTAAATAAAAGGTAACGCTAGCACAGTTGTCGTATGTACTCTCGGAACAAGGCTAGGTGGGGGATCACTCTTAGGGGATGCCACAGATAGGATCCAAGGGCAGGCGACTCCGAACAAAGGCAAGCAGCAGTTGTAGCCCTGAGGCAGGCAGTATGCGGGCACTAACACAGCTGCTGAGGTATGCGGGCCCTTGGCAGGCAACAGCGCAGAACCCTGTCTGATGAAGACAAACTGCGGAACATCCGCTCCAAACACTGGGCAGGCGCGCGGAGTTCCGCATAAACGGCGGCCTCCAGTTCACAAAGCTACCCCGCTACAAATTAGCTTTTTAATTGAGCAAACATAATTCTCTGGTTTTTTCTTTCCAGCACAAGGTTCGCCGTGATTAAAATAGATGCCTTGACGGAATTCACCGCATCCTCGGGAGGTTATTTTTATGCGATTCGGAAAATGCATCATTTGGTCAGGAAATTGTGAATGCGGCTTTAGGTACAGCAATACATCATTTACATTCAACAATAGGAGACAGGACATAATGATAATTTAGGGATACATTGAACCGGATATATAATATGGAATCTATAAACACTAAATTAAACACAAAGATGGACATTCTCTGATGGGTCAAAACATTACTTATCACTGTCCAGGGTGAGACTGAATGTCACCTGGTGGTGAGGCAGGTACGGACGCGGTGTGAATGATGGCTTGTTGAAACAGCTACTAAATTGTTGAAAGGGTAGGGGATGTCGGGGATGAGTGGAACGCTAGGTTGTTTGCGACTAAGTTGTCCGTTTGGTTGACGGTTCTTTTCTTCAATGTTTCTCTTCTATTTTCTTTTTCCTCAAATTTCACCGACAACTCCCCAAATGCGGCGTAATTAGGAATGCCCAACTCCCTTGGAGTGAGCCAGTTGCCAGATGTGTGGTCGTAACACATTTGGAACAGGATGCCGTCCGTAGCAATAACGGAGCATACGCCGAGACTGCTAAAAAAATGGCTTTGAGCACTATGGGACTTAACTTCTGAGGTCATCAGTCCCCTAGAACTTAGAACTACTTAAACCCAACTAACCTAAGGACATCACACACATCCATGCCCGAGGCGGGATTCGAACCTGCGACCATAGCGGTCGCGCAGTTCCGGTCTGTAGCACCTACAACCGCTCGGTCACTCCGGCCGGCGAGACTGCTCAGAGTGTGAGTCTAATGGCAAGGGGAAGCATTTACTCTGAAACAGAAATCTGTGTAACCAGCTTGATGTCAGTTCAGTCAACAACAAGACTGACTAACGACTTTTAAAATAACACGAAACATTAATTTTAGCAATGCCCTAAATCTCAATCAGCGAAACATTAAATAAAATTGCTGGACTAAATAAAGAAACGTGGCAGCAACAGAAGCTACTATTAATAAACAACATTCACAGCCAAATGAACACGTAATTAATTAATTTTTCCACGTGTCTAGTTAGAAATAATGTTACTAGACATTAGTATACACAGTAGCAGTCGCTCTAAGCTCCATCCAAAGCTACTGTAGCTAGCTAGAGTGCTCACAGTTGGTTAACTTTACTAAGCTTGACGTCACTTACAGCTATGCCGGCAGGCCCGTATGTTAAACTATGATTCAGCTACTTAGCAACATTTGTAGCTAGAACTAGATCTCAGATTAAGCGGGGAACTAGTCCTTTTATATCCAGACAAGCACTAGCCTGACGAACAGTAAAATCCGGCATGCTATGGTATTCCAATGATTGTCAGAAATAAGAACAGTTCTCGATGCGGGACTTTGCGACCACTTCGACAACGAACGCACGCCGTTGCTCCTCACACAACACAGGCGGACAGGTCCATAAACTAGCCAACACGGACAAGTATACAAAAAGTTCACGTGAGAAGCAGCAAGGATCTACCATCTTAGAACCAGCCAAAACACAACAGGGATCCCGAAGCCACAGGCTGACCAGCTGACGAGTAATACCAAAGTGACAATGGGAACTCGAAGACAAATTTAGGGGAACATCAGACAGCGACACAACACAGCATGCGCACGTTCGTCCCGTAACCAAACAATGAACAAGATAAAGACGAATTAATGAAACGCAACCAGTGAAATTTAATACCCTGTACGATATGGCTCTGGAAACCACATTTCGTCGAACAACACATCAGTGTATGTCCATCTCACACGGTGTGGTGCTTCCAGTCTGAATATAGTTGCTCAGGATTCGACACAGGAAACAAGTGGGACTTTGCAGTCGTTCCTCTCAAATGGTACGAAAAACTTAATTCCTCATCAACAGACTCATTATTGGTATCATACCACTGAAACGCGGCTTCCATCAGATTTTGAATAAATGTCACAAATACTTCAAAAAAGCAGCTAACACAAGTCACCTCACCAACAAACTCTAAGCCACTAATCTTCCATGTGGTTAGACAGCCATGGGAGTAAGACGCATTCCTGAAAACATGATACATTACAGACAAGGAACACGTACGCAGACAAACTCACTATAAACTGTCTCTTTTGCTTTCCTATTTGCCGTAGGAAACAATGCACAACTTGCTGCTGATGGAACGTAACCGTTGCTAGCCAGTACACTCACATTTCATAAGCAGGTAACTGTGCCACATGACAGCGGAGAAAACAATTCGCAACACTCAAACGTGCGGGAACATACCGCGTAGTATCTGACTCGTTTCAGCCGGCCGCGGTGGTCTAGCGGTTCTAGGCGCTCAGTCCGGAACCGCGCGACTACTACGGTCGCAGGTTCGAATCCTGCCTCGGGCATGGATGTGTGTGATGTCCTTAGGTTAGTTAGGTTTAAGTAGTTCTAAGTTCTAGGGGACTGATGACCACAGAAGTTAAGTCCCATAGTGCTCAGAGCCATTTAACTCGTTTCAGGTTTAGTTGTACATGACTGAACTCTCTACACGAGCGTCGCAGTCTCTGTTTTCAAAATAGAATTAAGGATTTCGATAGGACTGCACAACTCAGATCTGAATATACAGCCGACAGTACCTAGTATCGGGAATAAACTTTCGAGGACCAATCCCCCAAATGTTCCTGACGCGAGGCAAATGAAAATTCGATTAAGAACAAAAATCACTTTGAAAACCCTGCAAAGAGATCCAAAACGAATGCGCTAGACGTAGTGCCAAGGCCAGTCGTCGAAACAAGGGCTCCCTGGTACAAAACGTGATACCTAAAAATATTAATAAATATTCCTACAGGCGGTTCGCCCTCTGCTGTGACCGCACACTTCGGACGTCGTAGCGCCTACAGCATCGGCATCCCACTTTACGTCCAACCATCACGGGATGCCTACAACACAGGATGTATATTCACTAGAAAAATCTACGTCGTCTGTGTTGTCCAAACAAAGACTTATCGGCGGCCACGACACGAGAAACTATCAGGTCTCCACCAACGGCCACCAGGCATCGCTACCCATTCGCGGAGCCTGCAGAAGAGCTTCACCAGAGCTCGCAGCTAGCCTCGGAACTACTTTGCTATGTCAGGCACGTGATCGCAAATTTTTCCGGCAGATACATCCGCCAACTGGCTTTGGTATGCGTTTGAACAGGGAAAGGTTGGGATGTTTGGGGGACGAGAACAGATTGCGAGGTCATTGGTCTCATCGGATTAGGGAAGGACGGGGAAGGAAATCGGCCGTGCCCTTTCAAAGGAACCATCCCGGCATTTGCCTGGAGCGATTTAGGGAAATCACAGGAAACCTAAATCAAGATGGCCGGACGCGGGATTGATCCGCTGTTCTCCCGAATGCGAGTCCAGAGTGGCCAACGGGCTTTATAAGGCTACTCAGTGCCGGAAAAGGCTGTTCGACGCACAGCTTGGAAGCATACAGAACTGACGACCCAGCAGCTACGGCCAGACGCCTCATCTAGATTGCCGATCTCTTGGTACATTCGAAGAACCTATCGACGTTTTAGAACCGTTTGTTATTTTGTGTTTGTGTCGATCCGCAGACGGGATCGAGTCGGTTGTTCTTTTGGATATTGTACTATTGTTTCGTTGTGGTGAGTCCAATAAATTGTTTTCGGACTTGTGTTTCGCGCTTTTGTATTCTGCTAGCGCAAATACTTCACCCATCAATGAGACACAACACGTATTCCCAATCACTAAACACGCGTCCGTTGCTAAACTACTCCAACTGGAGACAAGACCTTTCAAAACACGAGATTCGTGGTTGATTCGGAACATAAACACCACACTTACCGCGAGATCACGCAGACGACAGCCCATCGGTCTCTTCAAAAATTCACTCTTACTACAGCTGGCAGCAACTAGGAACTCTCTCCGATGCATCCAGGATTCGAGAAACGGGTAACCGCGATGAATCCTGGAAGAATATTAATCAGTACGCTACTCCACTTTACTGTCCACGACGGAGCGACGAAAGGCCAGCCACATCAACATCTAAATACATCAATTCACGCCTTGGCGATTCACCAAAGGAAACATACCACCAAAACCGTTTGAGGTAGCCCATACTGCTAGACTGTGCCGGCTGGTGTGGCCGAGCGGTTCTAGGCGCTTCAGTCTAGAACCGCGCGATCGCTACGGCCGTAGGTTCGAATCCTGCCTCGGGCATGGATGTGTGTGATGTCCTTAGTTTAGTTAGGCTTAAGTAGTTCTAAGTTCTATGGGACTGATGACCTCATATGTTAAATCCCATAGCGCTCAGAGCCATATGAACCATTTTTCTAAACTGTTCCGCAGTCCTGCAAGCCACGAGAGAGAAGACCACCAGTCTGGACACTGCAGGCGACGGGTAGAGAAAACAGCCGCCAGGGAGCTTGACTTTGACTGACAGCGCCACGGACGGTAAGTGATGGGATTTTTAAAACCGGCGCAAGGCAGGAGCGCACAGCACAGGTGTATTTCATTTGTTACTAATTTTGGTAGAAAAGCGACATCCTTAGAACAATTATATACATTACTTAAAAAATACATATTTTGTGTCAAATTAGTAACGAGAAGACTAAAATTGCTTCAAAGGTTTTCCCAACGGTGATAACATTTGTTAGCCGGGAAGCGCCCAGCGAAGTGTGATTGGAACGCTTTCCTTCTCTACACACATAAATTGTCTGATTAAAAGGGTGAGCAACAATCTGCTGCTGTTCCCTGATGGCACTGTAGTATATGGAAACATACCGTCGCTGGCTACTCAAGGATGCAGGATGACTTAAGCAGAATTTCAGTTTTTGAGATAAATTGTAGCCTGCTCTAAATGTAGAGAAATGTACGTCAGTGCAAAAGAGTAAGGAGAGCAATCCTAGAATGGTCGAGGGGAGCGTTAGTGGTGTGCTGCTTGATATAATCAAATCAATCAAAAATGTAAGGGAATCGTCTCAAGGCGATATGAAATGAGACTAGGACGTGAGGACAGTAGTAGGGAAGACAAGTGGTCGACTTCTGTTTATCAGGAGAGTTATAGAATAGTGTAGTTCATCTACAAAGGAGAACAGATACAGAACACTTGTGCGACACTTTCTAGTATTTGAGACCACAGCAGGTAGGATTACAAGTAATGGAGGAAGCAATTGAGAGTAGGTTTGACGGTGGTGGCGTGCGGAGTGTGCATGGATCTGCAGTAAAAGCAAACACGAACTGTTATATTTGATAACGCTTGAGATACAGGGTAAGTCACCTAACGTTACCGCTGGATATATTTCGTAAACCATATCAAATACTGACGAACCGATTCCACAGACCGAACGTGAGGAGAGGGGGTAGTGTAATTGTTTAATACAAACCATACTGAAGTGCACGGAGGTATGTTTTTAAACACAAACCTACATTTTTTTAAATGGAACGCCGTTAGTTTTGTTAGCACATCTGAACATATAAACAAATACGTAATCAGTGCCGTTTGTTGCATTGTAAAATGTTAATTACATCAGGAGATATTGTAACCTAAAGTTGACGCTTGAGTACCACTCCTCCGCTGTTCGATCGTGTGTATCGG
This sequence comes from Schistocerca nitens, assembly GCF_023898315.1. NCBI lineage: Eukaryota > Metazoa > Arthropoda > Insecta > Orthoptera > Acrididae > Schistocerca > Schistocerca nitens. The sequence continues at coordinate 182,487,171 of NC_064620.1, read as the reverse complement.
AGAGCACTGCAACATACATCGCGTTTCTACAGAATGATCTGCCAACGTTGCTCGAAAATGTCCCACTGGAAACGCGTCGACGTATGTGGTATCAGCTTGATGGTGCACCTGCACACTCCGCAATTAACACTAGGCTGACCCTTGACAGGATGCTCGACGGGCGTTTCATAGGACGTGGAGGACGCATAAATTGGCCAGCCCGTTCTCCTGATCTTACACCTCTGGACTTCTTTCTGTGGGGTACGTTAAAGGAGAATGTGTACCGTGATGTGCCTACAACCCCAGGGGATATGAAACAACGTATTGTGACAGCCTGCGGAGACATTACACCAGATGTACTGCGGCGTGTACGACATTAATTACGCCAGAGATTGCAATTGTGTGCAGCAAATGATGGCCACCACATTGAACATCTATTGGCCTCACATGTCGGGACACACTCTATTCCACTCCGTAATTGAAAACGGAAACCACGTGTGTACGTGTACCTCACCTCTCATGGTAGTGTACATGTGCGTCAGTGAAAAAGACCAATAAAAAGATGTTAGCGTGTGGACGTAATGTGCTGTTCCAGTCTCTTCTGTACCTAAGGTCCATCACCGTTCCCTTTGGATCCCTACGTAATTCGGTGCTCTCCGATAGACGCGATCGAACAGCGGAGGAGTGGTACTCAAGCGTCAACTTTAGGTTACAATATCTCCGGATGTAATTAACATTTTACAATGCAACAAACGGCACTGATTACGTATTTGTTTATATGTTCAGATGTGCTAACAAAACTAACGGGTTTCATTTAAAAAAACGTTGGTTTGTGTTAAAAAACATACTTCCGTGCATTTTTTTATGGTTTGTATTAACCAATTTGTATTAACCGATGACATTCTAATTCTGTCAGAGGCAGCAAAGGACTTGGAAGAGCAGTTGAACGGAATGGACAGTGTCTTGAAAGGAGGATATAAGATGAAGATCAACAAAAGCAAAATTAAGATAATGGAATGTAGTCGAATTAAGTCGGGTGATGCTGAGTGTATTAGATTAGGAAATGAGACACTTAAAGTAGTGAAGGAGTTTTGCTATTTGGGGAGCTAAATAACTAATGATGATGGTCGAAGTAGAGAGGATATAAAAAGTAGACTGGCAATGGCAAGGAAAGCGTTTCTGAAGAAGAAAAATTTGTTAACATCGAGTGTAGATTTAAGTGTCAGGAAGTCGTTTCTGAAAGTATTTGTATGGAGTGTAGCCATGTATGGAAGTGAAACGTGGACGATAAATAGTTTAGACAAGAAGAGTATAGAAGCTTTCGAAATGTGGCGCTACAGAAGAATGCTGAAGATTAGGTGGGTAGAGCACATAACTAATGAGGAGGTATTGAATAGAATTGGGGAGAAGAGGAGCTTGTGGCACAACTTCACTAGAAGAAGGGATCGGTTGGTAGGAACATGTTCTGAGACATCGAGGGATCACCAATTTAGTATTGGAGGGCAGCGTGGAGGGTAAAAATCGTAGAGGGAGACGAAGAGATGAATACACTAATCAGATTCAGAAGGATGTAGGCTGCAGTAGGTACTGGGAGAAGAAGAAGCTTGCACAGGATAGAGTAGCATGGAGAGCTTCATCAAACCAGTCTCAGGACTGAAGACCACAACAACAACAACAACAACATTAACCAATTACACTAGCCCCTCTCCTCACGTTTGGTCTGTGGAATCGGTTCGTCAGTATTTGATGTGGTTTACGAAATATATCCAGCGGTAACGTTAGGTGACTCACCCTGTATAAATCGTAAGCTATTTAATTTACCAAACTCTAGTTGTCACAAAACTGCCTTCTCTTGCAGGTCATAAAATTTTTATGGTTACCAGATCTCGTTTTAGTTAGACCTCGTTTTAGTTACAGTATTTAGTTACCGTATTTTATCACTTCCAGTATCCTAAGATCTGAGTGGTGAAAGTCAAAGTTATTTTTGACAGAAAAGCAACGGGCTAGGCCGCAGCCTCCTCCACTTTCACTTTCTGTAGCCTTCCTGTTCGTCCTGCAGACTATCGTAGCAGACTCGTTGCGAATTGAAAATGTCTATGTTAATATCACCAAACCAGGCCAATCTGGGCACCGAACTTAATGGACTGGACAATATCGCTGAAAGACAACTCTCCACTTCATGAAAGAAGCGAAGTCCCCATATACATTAATGAAATGACGAAAGCTCATGTCTGTTGAAACACCACTTTAGGTAATTAACATTTATAACTCATAGTAAAAGCCACAGCAATGACAGAATTAATCAAGTAAGAGGTACTTAGGATAGTTAAGCTGTATTCTTCCACAGTTTCAGACAGTGGCAAAGTTCACTCACCTGCAATGTCGTCAGAGTGCTGATGTCAGTGAATTGAGGTCTGGCAGCTATCTACCTCCCCTGATGTTCCCCAATTACTATTTATAAATGAAGTTTACAGTGCAGAGAGTCAGTAAAGTACAAGTATTAGGGAAACTAAAAAATCACCACTTCAAATATCTTTTCTAAGTTGTACATTTCCAGAGAAAATGTAAAAGTAATTCTGAATCATCTCTGGAGGTTTAATGTCAGCTAGTAAAATGTTCTTTAGGAAGTCCTTGAGGCCACATGCAGCGCTCCTTTCCATTGTGTAGCGCAACGAACGGCAGTCATTGTTACAATAACACGTAGTACTCAGTGGGAGCGTTGCCTCCGAGACCAGAGCGAGGTGACGAGGCGATAGCACCGTTCTTCGCCTAGCCCTTGCTGGCTGCATCGGCCGTCACAGTCTCCACACAGTCACTTCAGCGTCTTTTTACGACTTCAGTCCTCACCTAGGAACGCGTCCATTGCTCGTGTGACAATCTACCTATTTATTTCAATATTTTAGATCTTTGCATAGTCCATAATATTACGAAAATGTAATATTTTCTTCCTTTCTTTAAAATGAAACATTGCACTCTTATTTAATAACAAATATAAGAGTTCTAGAGTTTCAGTTTGTCGTTTTCTATCACTAACAGGTTTCTAGTCTTGGCGATGCTCGTTCTGTTAGACTTAGATTGCTCCGTAATAGATTCTAAGATGTCCATATTTGCAACCTTCAAGATTAATGCGCCATATTTCGTAAAATTAATGGAAAAAAATTTATAGCAGTATAAAGCTTGTTTCAAAACTCGACGACAAAAATTCGGGAATGGATTCCTCATGTAACAAGAAGAAAACAATTCTGGTAAACATGGGCTCTAAACTGCATAGTTTAAGAGCTATGAGTACCGTAAAAAAATCTACTGTTAGCTCTTAGTTTTCCATATTTTGGAAGGAAGTAGTATGGATCAAAACAAGCACCCAGTAAACATGGGCTCCAAAATACATACCATAAGAAATATTACAACTTATTGAACATCGTCACTGTGAAACATGTATTTCCCACTGAAAAAGTGCTCGTAGCTCTTAAGATATTCATTTTAGAGCGCATGTTTACTGGAATAACTTTTCTTGGTTTTGGTCCTCAAAACCTCCTCCGAGAGTATGGAAAAACTTCCAGCAAAAGTGCTTTGTTTCAGAGCATCAAAGAATAAGAGGTGTTCATAGTTCTTAAGGTATACATCTGAGGTCCCATGTTTACTATACTTTTTCATATATGAGGAATCCATTACTGAATTTTTGCTGTCGAATACTGAAACAGCCTGTATACCAGAAACGTTACAACATTTATTAGGGATGTCATTAACTAGTGCATCGTTGCACAAGAGATAAACCTACATCATACATTCCTGCCCCTGACAACTTACCAAGCAGAAAGTTAAAAATAATGGCTGTGAGCACTATGGGACTTAACTTCTAAGGTCATCAGTTCCCTAGAACTTAGAACTACTTAAACCTAACTAACCTAAGGACATCACAGACTTCTATGCCCGAGGCAGGATTCGAACATGCGACCGTAGCGGTCGCGCGGATAAAGACTGTAGCTCCTAGAACGGTTCGGCCACAAGCAGAAAGTAACAAATTTCATGATCTTCAATATTTCCTATAGTCCTTCAGTATATGATTATTGGCTGCACAACCTGTGGCGTGCCACAGTTGGTAACAGTAATGGAAATGCAGATAACGGTCGTGCCGGATCCGGCGGACCCAATGCAGCATGCCTGCTGCGCCACACTCACACTTCCAGTGTCTCTGTACCACGAGCGCCGCCTGTCGAGGAAATATGGGATGGTCAGAAGCAGCCATATCGATCATTTGCAACGAGGTGCAGCCCACTTGCAACGAAATCGCCAGCAATTCGCAGCCAAGTCGCGGCCCTATTACTATCACTCACGCATTAGTTACGAGGGTCCCATCCTACGATGCTGTGCTCATTATTGTATTACCTGGACTTTACTGGTGAATGTTCATTTGCGAAGGGTCTTCGTATGCTTGGTGGGGGCTACACTATGTGATTAAAAGTATCTGGACACTCTCAAAAGCATATGTTTTCCATGTTAAATGCATTGTGCTGCCACCTGCTGCCAGTTACTCCACATCAGCGACCTTAGTAGTCATTAGACATCGTGAGAGAGCAGCAAAACTCACGGGCGTCGAGCTTGGTCAGGTGACTGGGTGTCACTTGGGTCATACGTCTGTACGCGTGATTTCCACACTCCTAAATATCCCTAGGCCCTCTGTTTCCGATGTAATATTGAAGTGGAAAAATGAAAGGACGCATACGGCACAAAAGAGTACAATCCGACCTCATCTCCTGACTGACAAAGACCGCTAACATTTGAAGAGAGTCGGAATGTGTAATAGGAAGACATCTATACGGACCATCACAGGAATTGCAAACTGCATCAAGATCCACTGCAAGTACTATGACAGTTAGTCAGGAGGTGAGAAAACCTGGATTTCATGGTCGAGGGGCTGCTCATAAGCCGCACATCACGCCGGTAAATGCCAAACGACGCCTCTCTTGGTGTAAGGAGCGTGAACATTGGACAACTGAACAGTGGAAAAACGTTGCGTGGAGTGATGAATCATGGCACATAATGTGGCAATCCGATGGCATGGTGTCGGTATGGCGAATGCTGGATGAAACGTCATCTGTCAGCGTGTGTAGTGCCAACAGTACAATTCGGAGGCGGTGGTGTTATGGTGCGGACGTGTTTTTCATGCAGGGAGCTTGCAGCCGTTGTTGTTCTGCGTGGCACTATTACAGCACGGGCCTACCTCGATGTTTTTAGCACCTTCTTGCCTCTCACTGTTGAAGAGCAATTCTGCGATGGCGATTGCATCTTTCAACACGATCGAGCATATATTAAAAATGCACGGCCTGTGGCGAAGCTGTAGTGACCTGACGTGCACAGACTCCTGACCGGAATCCTATAGAACACCTTTGAGATGTTTTGGAACGCCGACTTCGTGCCAGGCCTCAGCAACCGACATCTACCCCACTCCAAAGTGCAGAACTCCGTGAATAATGGGCTACCATTCCCCAAGAAACCTTCCAGCACCCGACTGAACGTATGCCGCAGAGAGTGGAAATTGTTATCAAGGTAAAAGGTGGGTCAATACCATATTGAATTCCAGCATTACCGATGGAGTGTGCCACGAAGTTGTAAGTCATTTTCTGCCAGATGTCCGGATATTTTTGATAACAAAGTGTACCTGTTATTGGTTTACTATAATTGCTAATCATTTCGGCTCCTCTGCAGCTTTCTTACGATGACAGCCACTGCACCATTCTATAGCCCAGCTCTTCTTACCATCTGCACAAAGTAGTAAACAACAAAACCTGGCGACGAGACGTAGTTCATTCTTTTGCCTGTCTTCAAGTCTTCCTATCTTTTGCCACTTCTGTCGTCATTTTTTACCTATCTATTGTGTCCCCAGTGTTTGGTTTGCTTGTTTTCTTTATGTTCTAGGTTCGCTGTTCATGCATTGCTTCGTTGGTAATGGCTACCATGCCGCTATCGCCTTCTGTGGATCCTGCAGTTGACGTAATTCAGTTTGTTCAGTCTCAGAGTCAAAAAATGCCGCAACGGCTTTACGATGTTTCATGATGACGCAGATGACATCAAACGAGACGTCGGGCTCATTTAAATCGCTACCTCCTGCGTAAGTACTGCCATTTCGTGAGTTGACGAGATGAGGGAAGACTGTACAGAGTACCTCCGCACAGAGTAGCTGGCTCTGGAATTCGGGAATACATTCTTAAGTACCTAAACCTTTCATTGCAACAGGTTGTACAGATTCTTAAGTATCATCATTCCTGCGAAAGCGCAGCAGGCAGTTTTGAGGTTGCGTCCTATTTGTCCTATAAACAGACACGATATATGGGCCTGGGTGGTGGCTCTCAAATAGCAGCCTGACCGACCACAGCCACAGAACCCACGTAAACACGTGTCATATCCGGTACAAATAGTTATATCATTTCCTCGCTGTAATATGGTACACGATGGTTGATCCAGCACCTTGCGTGAAGCAAACTTGCTTTTTGCGGCAAATGGGGACATGTACAGCCTGTGTGCTTACAGAAGCCTGAGGAATCCCTTTATGCTACTCCTTCACTCAAATCTAAGTCATAAACTGTATCTTGTGTGTTTCCAAGGCCCAACACTGTGCATAACGATAGTGTTATGGCCGTTCATGAAAGGCTAGCAACTCATCTGCAGTGCTACGTGAGGACAACAATCCTTTTTGCGTCTCTTATTTGCAATTTGGAATAGAGGTTCAGTGACCGTGCTGAGCTGTAGCACTTACGAACTGATTGGCAAAACTAAAATGTGCACACAATGCCATGCGTTGACGTCGTGTAACGTCAAAGCAACTCATGTGTTAGGTACTAGCAGCCTTCCTGCAACTTTCCGTCATTTGGCGAAGACAGTGACATGTACCGTGCTTTCCTTTTGACACAATGATGATATTTCAGGTCTAGAGTGCTTTGATTTGTTTGGATAAAGTATTCCGGACAATTTACTTTCAGCTCCTTCCTTTGATCCGGACAGTGTAGCTAAGTTATTTACAGAATTTCAGGATTTGTTTTCTGAAAGTTTTGGCAAAACCAATAAGTATGTTGCCCATGTCGGAAGGAAGGACTATGCACTGCCACCTTCGTTTACAGCTCTTCCTGTCCATCAGGCTCTTCGAGGACACGTGCCTCAGGAGCAGACAACTTCTTGAGGCAGTGGGGTCGTAGCACCAATTGCTGCCATTCAGTGGCCGTCCCTTCTTGTTATTCTAAAGAGGCCGTCCGATAGACTAAGTCTCTGAGCCGAAATTGTCCACCTCAGACAGTCATTCAGTTACCATATGCCACGCCCCTGAAAAACTCATGAATAAATCGAGCACCAGTCGCTACTTTTCCAAAGTTGATTTGTGCAAAGCTTTCTTACATTCCCCTCTGGATGAGCGGTCGCAAGCCGTCTTTGTCGTTAATATTCATTTGGACCCCTTCAAATTTTTTAGGTTGCCGACTGGCAATGCTTCCGCACTAGCGCTTTCTGGTCCAGGTGACGGTAAAACCACTTTTTGATCAAATTATTTAGATCACATTTTCGTATTAGGCCACACTCCTGAAAAACACATTAACTACCTTTGCACTCTGTTTCAAGTGTTGCCTGTAACCGGTGTAAAATGTAACAGAGACAAATGTATGTTTTTTCAGACTGAACTTGAGTGCTTAGAATATGTTATTCATAGTCAGTGTTCACCAATTGCATTAATATTTACCGGCCTTCCGTGATCTTCTATCCGTGATCTTCCACCCCCGCGCAATGTGCAAGAGTTGCAGATTGTCTCAAGAACACAAGGAAGTTCACGTATGGCGTCCGATTTATTACTAACGCCACGCAATTCACGGATCCAGTCCATCGCCTGGGCAGGAAGAGTATTAGTCTGCTTTCCAGAAGCTGAAAGATGCTTTGCTTATTAATCATAGCCTCGTTCATTCTGATCCGACCCAATGTGTGGTCCTGGCTGTTGATACTTCCTTTTACGGCAGGACCGGCCACTGCGTGCCAAATTTCATGGGTGCAGCATGTGCGGGCCACGTGTGGGCCAAGGCTTGGCCTATCACACGCTTTGCTTGGTCCTTCTTGGACGTACCGCAACAGATCAACATTTCTTTTTGCACTGCAATGTGACTTTTTTCAGTCAGCACCAGTCTCTCAATTCATTGGAATCGTTGTGTCAGCGCTATTTCGCCTTCGCTGTTTGTTCGTCTTATGCAATACGTTCACGGGTCCTGTGGTTGTTTACACAAAAAGAGGCAGTCTAGCGATCACTTCTTTAAATTGAGTGGGAATGGCAGGGGAGAATAATGGTGACAACTTGAACTGGAAGAAGCATAGTACTGAGCTTCTCAAACAATTAAGTTCAGCTTCTTTCGCTCTTCGTATAATCGCTAGTCTTGGTAATAAATAGATCAGCCTCCTAACGTAATTTGCATATTTCCACTCAGTAATGTCTTATGGAATAATTTTCTGGGGTAACTCACCACTTAGACATAAAGTAGTGATTGAACATAAGAGAGCAATGAGAATAATTAGTGGTATTCACCCAAAAACATCATGTTGGCACCTATTCAACGAGATAGGTATTTTGACTGCACCATCAGAGTACATATATTCGATAGTGAAATTCGTTATTAATAATCCATCTCATTTCGCGAAGAACATTGATGTCCATATGTACAACACTAGAGGAAAAAATGACCTTTCCTATCCGTTACTGTAGCTGTCCGTTGCTCAAAAAGGAGTACGTTATTCAGCAACAAAAATCTTTGATCATTTTCCCAGCAACATAAAGTGTCTGGCAGGTAGAAGATCAAGTTTTAAATCTAACTTAAAATCATTTCTTTTGAACAACTCTTTTTATACCACGGACGAGTAAAAAAAAAAGTAGCTGCATGTGTAGGACTCACAATTTCAGTAATATTAATATTAGCACTACTCATGTGTATATATATATCTTGTAATCCGTCTTGTTACACATCATATCGATAAAATATTCGTGAAAATGGTCTATCTTACATGAATAACTCAGCTAAACTAGAGTTATCAGTTCACATATGCGACGGGTGCTGCATATTCGCTATGATAGGTGGTGGTGGTGGTTAGTGTTTAACGTCCCGTCGACAACGAGGTCATTAGAGACGGAGCGCAAGCTCAGGTTAGGGAAGGATTGGGAAGGAAATCGGCCGTGCCCTTTCACAGGAACCATCCCGGCATTTGCCTGAAACGATTTAGGGAAATCACGGAAAACCTAAATCAGGATGGCCGGAGACGGGATTGAACTGTCGTCCTCCCGAATGCGAGTCCAGTGTGCTAACCACTGCGCCACCTCGCTCGGTCGCTATGATACATCACAATACCACGCAAAATGAATTTAACATTTAGTTGACAATGGAAGAGCAAAAAATTATGGTCGACAGACAGTGTTCCTTGTTCTGTAAATCAAGAAGCACTTTGTGCTCAATTTATAAACATGGAGCACGTGAGAAAACTGGAGGTTTGAATAGCAAAATACCTGAAGACCCACGCATTATTCCATTGCCAGTTGCAACAGTTTTCAGTTGAACTGAACGAAAAGTATCGAAACATCATTCATTACTGTAAACTATGCTGGTTAAGTTAAGGGGAATGCCATGATCTTTGATTCAAAACCCTCTATTGTTGAATTTATGAAAGATAAAGGAGTGCAGGAACGGAAATTACAAAACCCGGAATCGACTGCAGACCTCGCATTTTAAGTGGATTTCACTGCACATTGCCCCTCATTTAGAAGTTTAAGGGCAACTTCTTTCTGATTTGCTGGGGTGCATCTAAAAAGAAATCGCGGTTTAGAGGGGACACATTCTTGCAAAGACATTCACGTTCATTAGGCTCACTGGTCTTAAAGAGAGCTCGAAGTTTGATGAATTCATTGTGACCCTGAAAGAACTACAAGGATAGTTTTATAAAGGTTTTGAGGACATTGTCAATCTTACATCTGTTTTAGAACTGTTTTGGAGACCGTTTGTCGTTTCAGGTGATTAAGTCCAGGTACATGTGCAGATGAAGCTGACAGACCTGCTAATTAACTCCAGTTGTAATGACAAATCGTTTTACGTCCAAACCGTCCTGGACGTCTAATTACCTTCCTCAAGCTGAGTTTACAAGACTCTAAAATGAGGTTGCAAAAGTGCTACAATATTTCATTCGAAATCTTTATGAGAAGAAACTTTTTTTGGTTATGAGACTAAATAAATAACAATTACTTGGTAACTCGTGTAAGAAACTCTGTGAAATTGTCTGCATGTGCCCATATGCCGACAGTTTGTACCAGATAAAAATTACATTATGTCTCCAGCGACCCAAATACGCAGTATTTATTTAAAACTGGAAATTTGTTATCTTTGTTATCAATGTTCCACTACCATTTGAATGTGGCCCGTTCACAGTTTTCCCCTCTTCCCCTTCCTCACGCTACGACACGGTGGTGTGCTGGTGCGAGAAATGTGCAGCGAGGCTCAGCTTTCTGGCGCTTGTGCCCAGACATGGTCTGCGAGCCGAAATCTTGCACGCCCCTGTCTTAGGCAACAGGGCAGTTTTCTCTTACAAATTCAGTGCTGTTGACAGACCAACTGGCTTTGCTTCGACCTTGTTGAAAAAAAAAACCATTTTAATTATTTGCGACCTGAAAAGGAGGCTCTAACCCATGTCTGTGGTGTAACTGAGTTTCACCACTCTCTTCGTGGCAGAATATTTTACTTGCCCCTCTCAGTCAGTCCTGACTCACACAGTGCAGAAGCTGCAACAGTGGTCTATTGTTTTTCGTCAAATCACCAATATGAAATAGTGTTTCATTCCAATTCTAAGCATGCCAACGCATATGTCCTCTCGCATCCCTGGTGACCCAGATTCGTTATTCGACAAGTCTTCTGCTTGTTATTGTTTCACTGATGTGCAGGACCCATATACTTCGCATGGCTTTTGGCTTTGCCACTTGATAATTCCCCAGGCTTAGGTAGCGGATCCTAATTTGCACTGGTTGGCCTTGTTCAGCCAGACAGTTTCATAGCTCAGTGGTTCGACGATACTGTTGCCTGTCAGCACGTCTTTGCAGTTCACCGAGCCGTCATGTTGCTTCACACCAATAATGATCAGGCACGTGTTATGGTTTCTCATGCACTCTAGCCTGACATACTTCTTTTGCTGCACCAAAGTCACTGGACCTGCTTTGACATCAAGGAACTGGTGCAATGTCATTCCCTTGGCACCGTCGGGATACACAAACTGAACAGCTAACTTTTTTTTAGTGTCATGCCTGTGCAGCCCCACGTCAGCAGTTCTTTGAGTAACCCATACCTGAAGCACCATGGCGATGTTTCACCTGAATTTCGCGAATCCTTACTGGAATATATGCAATGGTTTATCGTCGTTGACGCTTTCAGCAAATTTCCCTTCGTAGTTCCTAAGCAGCCTACTACGCCATGTTCCACGGTCCAGACCTTGCCGTCGATCTAGTGCCTCGAGGGACTGCTTGAAGTAATTGTAGAACTATTTCAACCAATGATCCTAATTTTACATCTTTGACATCAATATGGTAGGACTTTTGGATGTCCTTGCGCATCTACTAAAGAGTTGTTATAGGTGTCTGATATCATACTTTTACTTTTTAATAGAAAATAAAGAAAAAGTGTGACATTTTGTTTCAAATTGTTGACATGTGTCAGACTGGTTCTGATCTTTCTTCCTATCACAGTTAGGCAATGATGCTCTGTGAGTCATTTTGTGTTGAAACTACAGCCTGCAAGGTAGGAAGATACTATCTCACCATGCAGAGTTCAGAAGATTGCAGCAGGACGGACAGTGATGTAATCAGACAAAGATCTCAATGTCGGTTCCACTACACTATCTGTAAATGAAATGTTATCGCTAACAGAAATTAGTGTACGGATTCAGGCATAACTACGTGTTATCAAAAATTTAAATCTTAGATGTTCGTTATTAAGTTTTATTTTTACTCAACGCATGACTTCATGACGTATTACAATACGTACAGGATGGTAAAATATTGATATAGGGTATTCAAAACTGTGTACAATAAGTACGGAATGGTAAAATATTGATATAGGGTATTCGCAACTGTGAAGCGACATCCCTAACTATTCTAAGGTCCTTTAACAGTAAGATGTTTGATGACCGAGGTCGAAAACATAGAAACAAATTTAATGCAATTGGGGCCAGAGATATCAATTACACTAGAATGCGTAATGAAAATACATAAAAATGAATGGGGGTCGGCAAAGAGCAATCTGAAAGAAGTACACAATTAAAACAAATCCATAAATTAACAGTATAAAGCACTCTACATTGGCTGATAAATTCTTTTCGTTAAATCTAGTATCTCACGTTCTTACTTCTATTAAGCCCAACAATTGAGAATAAGTTTAACTACAGGTCATCGTTGAATGTACGAAATAATAGGAGAGACGGAGATGACCGCAGTTCTGCCAATTGAATATCACTTGCTGGTGTAGCGTGAGCACACGTGTTTACCTTTCGTTGGCGGCGCCAGTGGCGGCTGTCAGCGCGAGCTGTGAACCCGAGAATCAAATCTAAATCTCTCTCGACTGTTAAACCACAGTTTAATATATTTCCTACATCTTCGGTGAAGCCGAGACTCCTAGTTGTTCCCTAGCTAAATTAATTGGCATGGTACTCGCTTTTTGGCTGGAATTGCGGGTACGTTACTGCACTAAAATCTCTCGCAACCATTCACGGTCAGTGCTCGGTGCAATTCTACAAAATAGGAGACTTTGCAGCTTAACGTCTAATGAATTAAGATGCGCCTGTGAACAAGTTTCACATAATGACTCTCACAATCATCTCAGCTCTGCGCGGACCGCCTTGCTCAAACACTCTACGATTTTCGGCAATAGAAGACTCCCATTACTCGGTCAGCAATTTGCCTTTATTAAAGCTGGTGGCCAAGCGTTTTCTTTCTGACCACTCAGAGCATTCGTACTTGTTACAACTCCTGCCACTAAAGTTTTTGTAGTCTATCATAGGCGTCGTTTCTTTCATTGTGCACAGTTTAACTTCTGCTACGGAATACTGAGGTAAACAGCTTCTCCTTTCATGAGAGTCTCAACACAGGTGGATGCAGTGAGTCACCAATGGTTTGAGTGGTATTTCTCCGGACATTTATCTGCCATCTTCAGCCGTGTTCCTGCAGAAACGCTTTCTAAATGGTCTTCATTAAAAACAGGGACAAGGGCTGTTTTTGCCACCGGTGGTGTGTACAGTAGCTCCGTCTTCTCGTTGTGACCGCTACATGTCCCGGTGTCAAGTTTTCGGCCTACATATGACAGGCGTTGCCACTGTAAAATTCACCTTCTCTCAGAACTGAGTCTCGTAGATTGGGACTGGAAAATTACTTGCATGCAATTACTAGTGTGTGGGTTAGTGGTTTATATTCATGAAATGCTGGCTTGTTTATTCGATGTGCATATCAATAAAATTCGTACTATTTCACATAACTATGTCATGTGACATACAGATTTAGCTGGAATTGTTTCATGAATTCAATATAAGATGTGTGATCACTGTTTGACACCTTACACCTCATCTAGGCTTACGTAAATAGTTATATTGTATGTCATCCATTGTTTGAGTAATGTAATGATTACAGGTGTTCATACTCGTGTAACATTTCTTTGTGTGATGGTTGCATAATGGTAACACCTGGACAGTTGCATAATCTGTTGTTGTGCTTTTCAGTCCTGAGACTGGTTCGGTGCAGCTCTCCATGCTACTCTATCCTGTGCAAGCTCCTTCATCTCCCAGTACTTACTGCAACCTACATCCTTCTGAATCTGATTAGTGTATTCTTCTCTTGGTCTCCCTCTACGATTTTTACCCTCCACGCTGCCCTCCAATGCTAAATTTGTGATCCCCTGATGCCTCAGAACATGTCCTAACATCCGGTCCCTTCCTCTTGTCAAGTTGTGCCACAAACTCCTCTTCTCCCCAATTCTATTCAATACCTCCTCATTAGTTATGTGCTCTACCCATCTAATCTTCAGCATTCTTCTGTAGCGCCACATTTCGAAAGCTTCTATTCTCTTCTTGTCCATACTATTTATCGTCCATGTTTCATTTCCATACCTGGCTACACTCCATACAAATACTTTCAGAAACGACTTCCGGACACTAAAATCTATACTCGATGTTAACAAACTTCTCTTCTTCAGAAACGCTTTCCTTTAAATCCCCAGTCTACATTTTATATCCTCTCTACTTCGATCATCATCAGTTATATTGCTCCCCAAATAGTAAACTCATTTACTACTTTAAGTGTCTCATTTCCTAATCTAATGCCCTCAGCATCGCCCGATTTAATTCGACTACATTCCTTTATCCTCGTTTTGCTTTTGTTGATGTTCATCTTATATCCTCCTTTCAAGACACTGTCCATTCCGTTCAACTGTTCTTCCAAGTCCTTTGCTTTCTCTGACAGAATTACAGTGTCATCTGCGAACCTAAAAGTTTTTATTTCTTCTCCATGGATATTAATACCTACCCCGAATTTTTCTTTTGTTTCCTTTACTGCTTGCTCAATATACAGATTGAATAGCATCGGGGAGAGGCTACAACCCTGTCTCACTCCCTTCCCAAACACTGCTTCCCTTTCGTGCCCCTCGACTCTTGTAACTGCCATCTGGTTTCTGTGCGAATTGTAAATAGCCTTTCGCTCCCTGCCACCTTCAGAATTTGAAAGAGAGTGTTCCAGTCAACATTGTCAAAAGCTTTCACTAAGTCTACAAATGCTAGTAACGTAGGTTTTCCTTTCCTTAATGTATCTTCTAAGATAGGTTCAAGGGTCAGTATTGCCTCAGGTGTTCCAACGTTCCTACGGAAACGAAACTGATCTTCCCCGAGGTTGGCTTCTACCAGTTTTTCCATTCCTCTGTAAAGAATTAGCGTTAGTATTTTGCAGCTGTGACTTATTAAACTGATAGTTCCGCAATTTTCACATCTGTCAACACCTGCTTTCTTCAGGGTTGGAATTATTATATTCTTCTTGAGGTCTGAGGGTATTTCGCCTGTCTCATACATCTTGCTCACCAGATGGTAGAGTTGTGTCAGGACTGGTTCTCCCAAGGCCGTCAGTAATTCTAATGGAATGTTGTCTACTCCCGGAGTTTTGTTGCGACTCAGGTCTTTCAGAGCTCTGTCAAACTCTTCACGCAGTATCATATCTCCCATTTAATCTTCATCTACATCCACTTACATTTCCATAATATTGTCCTCAAGTACATCGCCATTGTATAGACCTTCTATATACTTCTTCCATCTTTCCGCTTTCCCTTTTTTGCTTCGAATTGGGTTTCCATCTGAGCTCTTGATATTCATACAAGTGGCTCTTTTTCCTCCAAAGGGATCTTTAATTTTCCTGTAGGTAGTATGTATCTCGCTCCTGATGAGTTAAGTCTCTACATCCTTACATTTGTCCTCTAGCCATCCCTGCGTAGCCATTTTGCACTTCCTGTCGATCTCATTTTTGAGACGATTGTATTCCTTTTTGCCTGCTTCATTTACTGCTTTTTTATATTTTCTCCTTTCATCAATTAAATTCAGTATCTCTTCTGTTACCCAAGGATTTATATTAGCTCTCGTCTTTTTACGTACTTGATCCTCTGCTGCTTTCACTATTTCATCACTCAAAGCTACCCATTCTTCTTCTACTGCATTTCTTTCCCCCATTACTGCCAATTGTTCCCTTATACTCTTCCTGAAACTCTGTACAACCACTGGTTTAGTCAGTTTATCCAGGTCCCATCTCCTTAAATTCCCACCTTTTTGCAGTTCCTTCAGTTTTAATCTATAGTTCATAACATATAGATTGTGGTCAGAGTCCACGCCTGCCCCTAGAAATGTCTTACAGTTCAAAACCTGGTTCCTACGGCTCTGTCTTACCATTATATAATCTATCTGAAACCTTCTAGTATATCCAGGGTCCTTCCATGTATACAACCTTCTTTCATGATTCTTGAACCAAGTGTTAGCTACGATTAAGTTATGCTCTGCGCAAAATTCTACCAGACGGCTTCCTCTCTCATTTCTCGGTCCCAATCCATGTTCACCTACTACGTTTCCTTCTCTTCCTTTTCCTACTGTCGAATCCCAGTCACTCATGACTATTAAATTTTCGTCTCCCTTCACTATCTGAATAATTTCTTTTATCTCATCATTCATTTCATCAATTTCTTCGTCATCTGCAGAGCTAGTTGGCATATAAACTTGTGCTACTGTAGTAGGCGTGGGTTTCGTATCTATCTTGGCCACAATAATGCGTTCACTATGCTGTTCGTAGTAACGTACCCGCACTCCTAATTTTTTATTCATTATTAAACGTACTCCAGCATTACTCCTATTTGATTTTGTATTTATAACACTGTCTTCACCTGACCAAATGTCTTGTTCCTCCTGCCACCGAACGTCGCTAATTCCCACTATATCTAACTTTAACCTTTCCATTTCCCTTTTTAAATTTTCTAACCTACCTGCCCGATTAAGGGATCTGACATTCCACGCTCCGATCCATGGAACGCCAGTTTTCTTTCTCCTGATAACGACGTCCTGTTGAGTAGTCCCCGCCCGGAGATCCGAATGGGGGACTATTTTACCTCCGGTATATTTTACTCAAGAGCACGCCATCATCATTTTTATCATACAGTAAAGCTGCATGCCATCGGGGAAAATTACGGCTGTAGTTTGCCCTTCCTTTCAGCCGTTCCCAGTACCACAACAGCAAGGCCGTTTTGGTTAGTATTACAAGGCCAGATCAGTCAATCATCCAGACTATAGCCCCATCAACTACTGAAAAGGCTGCTGCCCCTCTTCAGGAACCACACGTTTGTCTGGCCTCTCACCACATACCTATCCGTTGTGGTTGCCCCTAAGGTACGGCTATCTGTATCGTTGAGGCACGCAAGCCTCCTCACCAACGGCAAGGTCCATGGTTCATGGGGGCTAATTGTGATATGTACTCTAAACAAATGATGTACTTGGATGCTCCTGCCGCCACTCTCTGCTTGGCTTCCCACGTCTCCACTACTAACTGTCTATGTCCTGTAGGCCAGTAGACACTATTTGTGGCTTTCATTACTTTGGCCTTAAACTTACCGTGGTAAGTGTACCGCATTAATTTCCAAACCTTTCTGATGAGTCTGCTGATGTGGTGGCTTGAACCACTAATAATGGTGATCCATCGTCCGTTGTATCCCCACGGCTCACGGCACTACTCGCGGGGGGGTGGGGTGGGGTGGGGTGGGGTGGGGGTGGGGCATGTGCAGGCTCTGGATTACATCCCCTCTCTTATTTCACCATGATATAACAACAATATGACACCACACTATGCACAACCACGTTTCAGTCACCTACACTGAACAGGTGCAAGTAAGACACCAATATCAAACATCAGAAAGGAGTCAGCTTTTATTCCGCAGCCGAGCTATCTAAGTACATAACTATGAGGCATGAAAATATATAACTAATGACATTATCTCAATCACGGGGCCCAAGAAACCACAGTTTCCTACCTTAACACTCTATGTAGAGTTGTGAAGTAATAAACTTATACCTATGTACTCAGTTAAAAGGATGAACGTAATCTATACTGGTTATTGTGATGCTGAGTTTCTTCGAATTCAGTGTCAGTGATGATTGCTCGTGTTCTACGTACTGGATTTGGTAGCTCGTGGAAAGGACGTGATGTTTTAATGTACTTATGTTAGATTGTCATTCATATGTAACGTGAATTTAAGCTGGTTGAGTTGTATGTTTGGTAGTATCCATATTTGCACAGACCTGGCAGTCATAACTATCACGCGGCCATGCTGAAACATCTGAAACACTTTTGTGCACATTTTCAACAGTTTAGTAGACTGTCACACTGATACCTTTTGCAGCCAACACTATTAGCTATTGAGATAATAGGCTAAACTTACTACGGCCAACACAGCTTCACTCCTTCCAGTACCTCTTAAACATTGGAATGTTTGCTTTGGTGGCAGTTTCTGAGTCTTTTGTGGATCACCTAACCGATAAGCACGTTGCATAGTTACTGGTTAGTGACCCTATCGGAAGCACAATTTAATCTGTCAGGAAGTTTCAAACCAGCGTTTCCGTCTCTGCCTCTACAATAGACAGTAGCATGCAGAAAGTCCGTGTTGTTAAGGTTGAGGCTACAGATTTAGAACATACAACTTTTTTGTTGTTAGATACAAGTCATCTCGTAGATATTTCACTGATCATGTCTGTTGAAGCACGTGCAATTTATGTTACGTGATGTATATAAAGCTACAGACAATAAATTCCTAATATCGCACACGTTACATCTACGAGGGGCGTTTGAAAAGTACGTGCAAAGTCCGAGAGATGGCACCACCGGTGCATATCGAGGTCATGTTTAGTTAGTAGCATCTCTGGAAAGAACGCACATGATGTTTCAGCCATATTGGTCTATCTCTTTGTGTTTGGTATTCGTGTGAATCAAGGAAGTCGAGCGATTGTA